>NC_136268.1:9343179-9555433 GCF_964187855.1 Myxine glutinosa
TTCTGGTGACTTTTGACTGCAAGAGTGAGTGCAGAGCAAAAACAAGGAGACACCAATGCTTATAGTGTGGATTTGGCAACAAGCCAAAAAGAACAAATGGTGAATAATACAACAAAAATGACTTCCACTCTGTAGCCTTCCAATAACTCCGTGTTGTAATAGATCGTGGTGCACGCCTCACCTCTCTGGGAGGCTTCATGTTCAGTAATCTATTAATTATCTAATGCATCAGGGCATGGACCAAGGTACCACTCCTTTTGATGATAGCTGGAATCTAACCAAAGTTTCATAAACTGACGAACAACACCCAATAACACACAATGCATGTAGTCTGGCACAAATCCTCGAACAATATTGAACATGGGTAGGAAGAGTAACATACAAGGACCTTTCACCCCATTAACTGGATTCCCTGGTGTGGCTGTAATGGCATCATCTTCCCATTTCTCGTGCGTGCGGACCTCAGGTTCAGGATCATTGAACGGATAAGCATGAACTCTTCCTCCACCCTTTTCAACACTTTTACCAGGATGTAAACACCAGTCGCAACCATACTGCCCATTGAATTGCATACAATTTCGTATACATGGTCGGGCTACAGAATCACATGCACCTGAAAGGAATGCAACTCGAGAATGAGTAACTTCAGACAGAATTTGTCCATGCAAACATATATTATATACATATACAGACTTGGCATTTAATATGGAATATTTTTTTTTGTGGGGATGAACTTACTTTTCAAGATGACTTTGAACCAAAAGTTCATTGGAATTATGTTGAAATTATTCTAGATTTTGTTAATGTGACCTTTTAAAGAAACAAAAACCACATTTCACATTTCGAAGCAAATAAATTTATCCTTGAAAGTGATGTAAACTGATATCAAACTCAATTCACGGACAGTACTGTGTTAAACTTCTGTACGTTTTCCAGAAGTATCTCTTTCTTTTGCACATTAGCCAAATTTTTTTTAAACAAAAACTAAAGTTAAATTACGACTGGGATTACAGACAGTAAAATTACAGCTCAGTACTTCGTGTAACCTCCACGAGCATCCAGGAGAGCACGTACACGTTGAAGCATGCTGTTCACGAGATTTGCCAAGGTTGGGACAGGAATCGCTTGCCATGCAGTGACAATAGCCTGCTGCAATTCACGCACAGAGGCAGGCTGCTGGTCCAAGTTGTCGATTTGACGCGTTAATTCTGCCCACAAGTTCTCTATCGGATTCATATCCGGGGACATGGCAGGCCACTCCATATGCTCTACACCACGGTCAGCAAGAAAGTGTTGGATTATGCGAGCACAATGAGGCCGTGCATTGTCATCTTGGAAGACAAAGTTTCCTCGAAAGGCTGCACGAGCAAATGGAAGCAATGTTTCTTCTAGAATGGCCCTGTACTTGAACTGGTTCAAGTTTCCATTCAGAACAACCAGGTCAGTTTTTCCCCCTGCATTAAAATTAAAAGCAGCCCAAACGGTCACCCCACCACCTCCAGTTTGGACTCTTGGCACTATACAATCTTCGTTGTAGGCTTCAATGCACTTGTCTGCGCACTCGGACGTGGCCAACTTGACGATAGACCAGAAATCTAGACTTGTCACTGAAGATCACGTGATTCCAGTGTCCTGGCTGCCATTGACGGTGCTCTCTGGACCACTGCAATCGGCGCTGGCACTGTTGTCTGGTCAGGTGTGGCTTTCTCAGGGGACGCCTGGCATGATAGCCTGCTTGAACCAGTCGTTGGTTGACTAGCCTTCTGGATACAGGCAAATTTGTCAGTTGCTGCCACTCAGCCCTAAGCCGATTAGCTGACTTGGTAGGGCCATTGCGGACTAACCGGTGCAGCTGGCGATCATCCCTCCTTGTGGTTCTGCGGGGACGTCCTGGCCTCAGTATTGGAGAAGGGACACCCCTCTGAGCATTTAGTTTCAGGATCTTTGACACCTGACCTTGAGTGCTGCCATACTGTCGAGCAATAGCACGCTGTTTCATGCCGGAATTTCGTAAGGTCACCACTCCATGACAAACAGCATTGCCGAGTTGACGGACCATCTCCAGAGGAAGTGGCAATAACTTTTGAAGATGGGCAGCAGTTGTTTTCCACTAATACAGAACGCAACAACCCTTATATACCCGATTGTGAAGCCAATCATCAAATGTACCTGGCCGTACATTTTGTCACGCCACCTGTGATATAATCCTGATATTGACTTCTTGCTGCGACAGACAATCAGTGACATGGTTCTTTCAACAACGAAATCACCGAAGCGTAAAAGAAACTCACCAGATTGATATAATGAGTTCAGAAAGTAAACCCAAGTCAAGAAAAGAAATATATTCCATATTAAATGCCAAGTCTGTATCTACATATATATATATATACATACACATATATATACATATATATACATATATATATACATATATACATATATATACATACAGTCACGGTGTGTACCCCGGTTTAGAATAGGTACACCGTATCCCTGCGCATCGTAAGAGGCGACTAAGGGTTGGCGTCAGGAAGGGCATCCGGCCATAAAAACATTGCCTCAAACAGGGAACCATGATTGTCATGGGGCCCGCAAGGCTAACCCGCGCAGCAGCGGGGAAAATGGCCTTAAAACGATCATTCATTTTCATAGTCACGTGAAAAAGTAAGTACACCCCATGTAAAGTTTTGACTTTTTCAACACATTTCAACACACAGCTATTTGATCTTCATTTCAACAATATTAATAGATAAAGGTGATATAATACATCAAATATCATGAAACATTTACATTTTGTAGTCCATTGTATAATTTAAATAAACATAAATGCAAATTTCGCATGTGGAAAAAGTAAGTACACCCTTGGCTCTAATAGGTGGTATTGCCCCCTTTGGCAGAAACAACCTCAAGGAGGCGTTTCTTATAACTGTCTACCAGTCTCTGACATCGACTGGGAGAAATTTTTGCCCACTCCTCCATGCACAATTCTTTCAGCTGTGCGGTGTTTGAGGGGTTACTTGCATGTACAGCTTGTTTCAAATCCCCCCACAACCTCTCGATGGGATTTAGATCCGGGCTTTGACTTGGCCATTCCAGAACCCTCCATTTCTTTCTTTTCAGGCATTCTTTGGTGGATTTACTGGTATGTTTAGGGTCATTGTCATGTTGCAGGGTCCACCTTCGGTTGAGCTTCAACTTGTGGCTCGTGTCGTGGCAACGATTGGGGGGGGGGGGGGGCTCATTGTACTGAGTATTAAGTCACTGTGCTCCCTCTAGCCTCTTGAGGGCAGTCTAAGACCACATGCGACAACTCCATTCTTCCCCAACTTCAGAAAACATTCTCAGGGAGATCTGTCGGCCCCAAGGCCGGTGCACTGGATTGCGTGTACCCTCCAAACTAAAATATTGTGCCCTCTCTGTGGCCTTGCTTCCCACGCAGGCTCCTTGCTGTCTGGGCCACCTCTTTGATCCCAGCTAGGGATGAGGGTAGGGGGGGGACGTGGTAAAAACTATGTATATGACTTGCTCGGGGTGAAAAGCTAAGATTTTCAGTGTATGGCCTCGAGGCGCTTCCTTGTGCATTGTACGCATCACGACTTGCTTCTTGCTAATACGGGTCGTGCTGCCGTGTGCTGGGCGCGGCTGTCTAAGGTGCATCACCAAGGAAAATCTTCCGTGCACGCAATAGACTCTTGTAATAAACACAGTGTGAACAGTTCTGACTGCTTCCTGGCTCTCATTCTGAGTACATCGGGAAGCGGAGCCGTGGGGAAGCAGATTGTTGTTACCACAGC
Organism: Myxine glutinosa; assembly: GCF_964187855.1. Lineage (NCBI taxonomy): Eukaryota > Metazoa > Chordata > Myxini > Myxiniformes > Myxinidae > Myxine > Myxine glutinosa. The sequence goes on from NC_136268.1 coordinate 9,346,974, forward strand.
TGGCGCAGCGAGCAGGGCATTTGCCCGGAGGGGGGGGGGGGGGGGGGGACGGTCTTCCCCGCTCGGTGGCAGCAATACGGTCGAGGCCCCCCCCCCCCCCCCACCCCAAAAAAGGTGAGATCTTTCTCGGAATATCGGTGACTTGTGCTGCCTCTGAGCGAGCGGGGCCGTCTTGACTTCCAACTCCGGCGCAGGTTTCGGACTAAGAGGTAAGGGGAAGGAACTGTTTGCACAAGTGTGTTACAGGATGCGGGAGTAAAAAAAAAATTGCTCCGGCCTGAGCTGGGAGCGGAGTGTATCAGTAGCGTGGACACTCGACGCGTCGCGAACGTAGGAAGTGGCCGAACGCGGCCCACGTTCGGAAGTGTGTAGGCCCGGCGGGAGAGTCCAGTGGTGACGCATTAGCGCGCGCCCCAAGACCTCTTCTCGGGGCCTACCCGGCGACACTAAGGGTATCGTCGGGAAGGGAGCATCCATCAGTGGGGAGGCAGAATAATAGCCCCCAATAGAGCTAACGTGTTGCGGCGCAAGGTGAGAAACGTCAGTAAATATGGGTAACGGGCAAATGGCATTTGGAGCCGCGGACTTATCCGAGGACGGACCGGCAGTGGAGTACATGCTCCGGAAGCATGGAAAGGGCGCGGTAAGAGATATGAGATTATGGAACGCATGGACGCGGAAGAATAAGAACACAAAGCTAATATTCCCTATTGAGGGGACGTTCGCCCGCGATTGCGTAGAGCATTTACACAATGTATTGAGAGTAAAGGAGAAGAGCATGTTGACTAGGTCGAAGGTACATTGGGAGGCATTCGGCTGGTGGGCCGAAGAATGTCTTCGCCGAGAGGAACAATCTGTGAAGGCCAGTCTGAAGGGAAGCCTCCGGACTGCGCAGGATACTATAGGGGAGGTAAAAAAGGCATTGCCAGTGATGCAACAGATAGTGGCTGCAGGACCTCCCCGTGCGGGAGTGAGACAGGTGAAGATCCCAGAGCCACAAGGGAGACCGGCCCCCATGGGACCGACAGGGGCTGGGAATCCCCACCGAACTCTGATTAGGGAATTGGCCCAGATAGTGGAGCAAGGGAGAGAGCCTGGACTAGGAGCCTCGGTGGCGGCCGCTCCTCCGATGGCCGAAGCCCGGCTCCCTCCATCCCCTTCCACCCCTACCCCTGTACCCCTCTTCCTTCCCAGCCCGGTGGGTAACTCACTCACTCTATGCCCTGCTATGACGGAAGGTCACCCGAGCCCTGACCCCCCCCCCCCCCCCCCCGAGTCAAATTATGCCTGCTCAGGTTATAGGGGTGAGAACCAATAGACATGGGACTCCGCAGCCGTATATGGCGCGCATGGCATTTAAGGAAACTGAGTTGGCCGCTATGGCACGGACCATAAAGCCCCTGTTGACCGAGCCGGAGAGAGCCAGGGATAAGCTAGCGGAGTGGATATTATGTCATTCCTTGGATATAGGGGTAATGTGCAATCATGTACTCCTGAGCGGAGTGTGGCGACAGGCAAAAATGGTGTCCTTATGGCCGGAGAGACGGCCGCTAACGCAGACAGAAGTGGACCCATGTGGTGATGGTAAATAACCTTCTTGATGTGATACGAGACGAGCTCATGCCGCCTGATCAAGATTGGGATAAAGTTTACAGAAACACCCAGCACAACGATGAAAGAGCCAGGGATTACTTAGACCGATTAACTCGGGCTCTAATTAACTTTGGGGAGTTTGTTAATGCAGCAGCAATTCCACCACGCTTGCTTGCAAATCTGTTTGTGGACAGGCTCTTGGCCCCTGTGAGGAAACAATTGAAATATGTCATGCTCGACTGGCGGACAAGGGGGGTGCGTGAATTATGCGCAGCCGCGGACCAATGTCAAACACGAATAGAACGAAAAGTCGAAGTCAAGGATGAAATGCTACAGATGCTGGTGCAGGAGCGATTGGCTGGTGCGGTGGGGAAGAATGGGGGGCCCATGTATGAACAAGGACAGGGAGAGGGATCCGACGAAGACGGGATGGATACTCTAGGGTTCCCACCCCAGACAATTAAGCCGGGGTGGACAGGTGTGGGTGGCGGCCTGCCGGCCCCGTGGGCTAGGACTGGAGCAGGGTACCCAGGGGGGCCTCCACTTTGGCGGGAACAAGTGCCGGGACCGGGTGGGCCCCCTGTGGTGCCCCCAGCTCAATGGCCAGGAGGAATGCCCGGGCGTGGGGGGCCTTTCGCACCTCCCGTGCACGCGCAGGAACAGGTGCCAAGGTGGGTAGGGCCCTACCCACCAGGGCCCTACGTTTCACGTCCTGCAAGTTGGCACGGTTCAGGGCCCACAGCGCCTCCGGCGCCATTTGGAACATGCTTCCACTGTGGGCAACTGGGCCATTGGGTAAGGGATTGCCCCATGATTAGACAGGTAGGCCAGAGACTAAAAAGAGGGGGCAGGCGGACAAAAGGCCAGACGGTTCCCCAGGGGGCTCAGCAATGCTGACTAGAAGGAGATGACCCCTCCATCATGGGACCCCTCCTCTCGGGGACACCCTCAGAGGAGCCGACCTGCAATATGAGAGTAAATGGGAAACCCCCGTCCGAAACCCCCGTTTCCCACATATTTGTTGTGTCTTTCATATTGATTGCGTTACGAAAGCGTATAAATCATATATCTTTCTGGCGGGGTCCCTCCCACGGTCCGGGAGTCACCAAGACCAGGTAGTTACCGGGAGGACCACGTAACAGAATTTGGGGGCTCGTCCGGGATCTAAAATTGTATAACATAATAAAATAATAATTTTTAGTAATTAAAATTAATTAATTAATTATTAATTGGTACATTTTTGAGAAATTGTGGCAAAGTCTTGGGTGAAGGTTAACAGGTGTTAACGATAGTCACCATGGCGTTTGTTGCACAGAACTTTGCGGTAACACCTAGTGAGGCACAGTTCCGAGCGTTAAGCGGACCTCTTGAAATTGGCCAAACATTTTAACTTGGAGGTCCGAACTAATTTGAGGAAGGCAGAGTTGCAGACCACGGTGATACAATCTATGGTGGGATTAGGAACATGGGACGAGTTAGCCTGGCAGTGGCTACCCGAAGAACCAGAAGACGTTGAGATCCGGAAACTGGAGTTGCAGTTACGGAGCCAGGAACGGATCAAAGAAGAAGAAAGGAAAGCAGAAAAGGAAAGAACAGAAGAGGAAAGGAAAGCAGAAGAGAGGAGAGAAGAGAAACAAGCAGAGGAAAGGAGAGTGGAACGAGAACTCCAGGAAAGGTTAGAAAGGATGAAAGCAGAAGAAGAAAGGAAAGCAGAAGAGAGGAGAGAAGAGAAACAAGCAGAGGAAAGGAGAGTGGAACGAGAACTCCAGGAAAGGTTAGAAGGGAGAAAAGCAGAGGAGAGGAGAGCTGCCAGGGAACTCGAAGCAGAGGAGAGAAAAGCCGAAAGGGAGTTGAAGGAACGTGATCTGGCGCTTCAGCAAGAAATTAAATTCAAGGAGCTGGATTTAATGAGAGAACGGGGAGAGGTACCACCCTTGCTGACGGGGTCGACACCTAGCCAGAACACCTGGGATGTGGGCAGACATGTGAGGCTGGTTCCACCCTTCAGTGAAAAGGAAGTCGCTAAATTTTTTCCACACTTTGAGAAAGTGGCTCGACAGTTAAACTGGCCGGAGGAGGCCTGGACCATACCAGTGCAAAGTGTGCTGGTGGGTAAAGCTCAAGAGATTTATTCGGCGCTACCAATGGACCAATGTGCAGATTATGAGGTATTGAAGAAGCACATCCTCAAAGCCTATGAGTTGGTTCCTGAAGCTTACCGGCAAAAATTCAGGAATGCCAGGAAGAGGGAGAGTGAGACCCATGTGGAGTTTGCCAGAGTGAAAGAAAACATGTTTGATCGGTGGTGTGAGTCGAAAGGAGTCGGGAACGACTTCGAAGCATTGCGTGACCTGATGCTGGTGAAGGAATTTCAACAGTGTGTCCACGAGGACATCAAAGTGTACCTGCAGGAAAAGAAAGTACCAAAGTTGTGGGACGCAGCCACCATGGCAGATGATTATGCCTTAACACACCGGATAGGGGTCCACACACCTAGCTCCTCGCCTAGACTTCAGCAGGGGAGTTATGGAACACCCGGTGCGGAGAACGACAATACATGGCGGCGGCCTCGAGAGGATTATGGGGACAATGCGGATACCCCAACTGTTCGAAATCAGAGGGCTACGGGCCCAAGACAAACTTATTTCCCGGGGGGCCCGAGGCAGACCACGAGTTTTTCCTCCGGGCCTACTTGCGCCTTTTGCAAAAAACCTGGACACTTGATGTCCAGTTGTTACCTCATGAAAAGGGACAACCCAGAGCGGAGTCCGACTATTACAACTCCGAATGCGATGGCTAGCGTAAGAAATCGCCCACAGAAGAGTTACCAACCATTTATTTATGAGGGGTTTGTCTCACTCGAGGGAGACTTGACTAACCCAAGACCTGTTAGGGTATTGAGGGACACAGGAGCCCATCAATCCTTAATGCTTGAAGGCATTTTGCCATTGTCAAAGAGTACCGCAACTGGTGATAGGGTTCGGTTACAAGGGATCGGTGGCTGTGTTAGTGCCCCACTTCATGTTATCCATTTGGAATCCGATTTGGTGTCAGGACCGGTCACCGTCGGTTTACAAGCCACGCTTCCTGTAGAGGGAGTATCTGTGATTATCGGGAATGATTTGGCCGGGGGGCAAATTTATGGTAACCCGAGGGTGGGTAAAGAGCACCGCAGGGGAAATAACACCACCCCAGCTCGGGATGGCGACAAAAGTGCCAAGTTATTTGTAGGGGGACTGAACTTCAACACAGAGGAAGAAGTTCTGACCTCTGTCTTCAACAGATATGGGCCGCTGGTGGAAGTGCGGGTAGTAAAAGACAGGGAAACGCAACGGTCAAGAGGGTTCGGCTTTGTCACGTTTGCAAGCACAAAAGACGCCAGGGAGGCAGAGAAGAATTGGAATGGTAAGGATTTGGAGGGTCGGACCATCACAGTAGGGAAGGCATTTCGTAGGCGTCGAGAGGTCTACAGAAGAGGACCACTTGGCGGTAGTTTTGGTGTGGGCAGCAGCCGATATTACTATGGAGGCTCCCAGAGTTACGGCATCTCCCGAAAGAATGATTGGCAGAGGACTGGCCGAGAAGGAGACCGCCAGTCAGGTGACTGCTGGGACAAGGGGTCCCACCGTAACTGTTAGGAGTCCGGAGAAGTTGAAGCACTCGATATACGGCGGAGCCGCCGAGCCTGGGCTCCTACACGGGCTAACCGTGAACGCCACGTTCTTAAAAGGCGTCCCGGTAGGGAACGTTCCTGCACGGACTAACCGTGAACTCCACGTTCTTAAAGGCGTCCATGTAATGAAAATTCCTCCCCGGACTAACCGTGAACCACACATTCCTTAAGGCGTCCATGTAGTGAGTACTCAGCTGGGCCTCCATCCAAGAGCAACTAGAAGTTGTTGACGCTTGGTCTAGAGGGAATTACCTTGGAATCTCGGGGGGGTTTTTGGTGAAAGTTTGTTGCTTTATTTTTGAGATGCGATAATTGTGCCTGGGGGGAACTGATGATTTGGGGTATCGGGTTTGTTTATCAAAGTTGGCCGGCCCAGAAAGTTTTCGCGGGGTTCAAACTTTCTTTCTTGAAGGGGGGGAGTGTTACGGATTCTGGGTTTAGGTGAATTACTATTCATGTCATTGCTTATTAATGTTTATTCTATTAAAGGTTGTTGTGGTTAAATGGTTAGAGAGGCTCCGGATAACAGGAGACCGGAAACGGGATGGTGACCCGGAAGAAGAAAAAGACACGAGGTCGGGGAGAAGCGGCTATCTTCCTCTTCCTCGCCCAGCTCAGACGCGAGCGGTGTCGATATTGAGCAGCGTGGGGGACGCTGCGTTTGAGAGCCCGTCTGGCGAGAGGAGTTACCTGCGCGGGGTAATTACCGATTACACGTCAAGTTGCCGTGGGTTCGTGCACGGAACCAAGCGTCCGGCACAGTTCGCCTCCACGTCTACAAGGACGCGTACGGGTCGCACCTTGGGCCTCGCGCGCTTTGCAAGCCGCGCTTTGCTTTGCCCGCGTTGCTTTGCAGGGAGGTGTGCGCTGCAGCAGCTGTTCCCGGTACGCGACGTGCACGTTTGGAACACGTCAGCCAGGGGTTCGTTCAACCGCCCGTGTGCGGGGAAGTCGACCTTCACCTTGGTCTGGAGGGGCCCAGAGACATTGTGAGGGACAGTGACCATTGAGGGGTCGTGAGTGGGGAAAGGGGGGAAATATATGAGATGGCCATCTGAGTAATATTGTTGATTGATTGTTGAGTGTGGTTGATTGATTGGGAATATATTATCCATTAATCCGGATCCTTGGTGTGGGGGTTTCTTATTGACTTGAATTGTTGTGTCTTTCATATTGATTGCGTTACGAAAGCGTATAAATCATATATCTTTCTGGCGGGGTCCCTCCCACGGTCCGGGGGTCACCAAGACCAGGTAGTTACCGGGAGGACCACGTAACAATTGTACGCATCACGACTTGCTTCTTGCTAATATGGGTCGTGCTGCCGTGTGCTGGGCGCGGCCGTCTAAGGTGCATCACCAAGGAAAATCTTCCGTGCACGCAATAGGCTCTTGTAATAAACACAGTGTGAACAGTTCTGACTGCTTCCTGGCTCTCATTCTGAGTACATCGGGAAGCGGGGCCGTGGGGAAGCAGATTGTTGCTACCACACAGTCACGTGAAAAAGTAAGTACACCCCATGTAAAGTTTTGACTTTTTCAACACATTTCAACACACAGCTATTTGATCTTCATTTCAACAATATTAATAGATAAAGGTGATATAATACATCAAATATCATGAAACATTTACATTTTGTAGTCCATTGTATAATTTAAATAAACATAAATGCAAATTTCGCATGTGGAAAAAGTAAGTACACCCTTGGCTCTAATAGGTGGTATTGCCCCCTTTGGCAGAAACAACCTCAAGGAGGCGTTTCTTATAACTGTCTACCAGTCTCTGACATCGACTGCGTGAAATTTTTGCCCACTCCTCCATGCAGAATTCTTTCAGCTGTGCAATGTTTGAGGGGTTTCTTGCATCACAGCTCATTTCAAATCCCCCCACAACATCTCGATGGGATTTAGATCCGGGCTTTGACTTGGCCATTCCAGAACCCTCCATTTCTTTCTTTTCAGCCATTCCTTTGGTGGATTTACTGGTATGTTTAGGGTCATTGTCATGTTGCAGGGTCCACCTTCGGTTGAGCTTCAACTTTCCGACAGATGGCCTCACATTATCCTCAAGCACCCTCTGGTACAATGAAGAATTCATAGTGGATTCTATGATGGTGAGCTGCCCAGACCCTGATGCAGTAAAGCTGCCCCAAACCATAATATTTCCACCACCATGTTTTACAGTTGGTATCAGGTTCTTGTGGTCAAATGCTGTCTTTGGTTTTCGCCAAACATGTCTTCTGGTACTGTGGCCAAATAGCTCTACCTTTGACTCATTTGTACAGAGCACATTGTTCCAGAAGTGCTGGTCTTTGCCTCGGTGTTCATTGGCAAACTTTAGTCTTGCCCTGATGTTCTTTCTGTACAGCAAAGGTTTCCTCCTGGCACACCTCCCATGTAGATCAAATTTGTGCAGCCTCTTTCTAATGGTAGACTCGTGCACTTTGACATCAACAGTGGCAAGAGCTACCTGTAGGTCCCGTGATGACATTCTAGGTTTCTTAGAGACTTCTTTCAGCATCTTGCGGTCTGCTCTCGGGCTGAACTTGCTGGGGCGGCCTGGCCTGAACAAGTTGGCAGTTGTTTGGAATCTTCTCCACTTGTAGATGATCTTCCGGACAGTCGAATGATTGATTTAAAATTGTTTGGAGATCTTTTTAAATCCCTTCCCAGACTCGTAGGCATCTACAACCTTCTTTCTGAAGGCCTCAGAGATCTCTTTTGATCTAGGCATGGTGACGCCGCACACTTCAACAACAACGAGCAAACCAAACTAAATGTCTGAGGTTTAAATAAGACAGGTTCCTCCAAGATCCTCTCTAACGATGTTCTAATCATTTGCACCTGAGCTGGTGCACCTGATTCGAATTTTAGGTATTTGAAGTCGTGATAAATGTAGGGGTGTACTTACTTTTTCCACATGCGAAATTTGCATTTATGTTTATTTAAATTATACAATGGACTACAAAATGTAAATGCTTCATGATATTTGTTATATTATATCACATTTATCTATCAATATTGTTAAAATGAAGATCAAATAGCTGTATGTTGAAATATGTTGAAAAAGGTCAAAACTTGACATGGGGTGTACTTACTTTTTCACGTGACTGTATATATACGGTGTATATATAATTGACGAGAAGAGGAAGAAGCTAGACGGAAGCCAGACGGAAGCCTCTCCTCAGTGAAAGACACATGAAAGCCCACTTGGAGTTTGCAAAAAAGCACCTAAAGGACTCTCAGACTGTGAGAAACAAGATTCTGTGGTCTGATGAAACCAATATTGAACTGTTTGGTTTCCGTCTGGCCACTCTGCCATAAAGCCCAGATCGGTGGGGTGTTGCAGTGATGGTTGTCCTTCTGGAAGTTTCTCCCATCTCCACACAGGATCTCTGAAGCTCAGCCAGAGTGACCATCGGGTTCTTGGTCACCTCTTGTGAGAGTGGAGGATGTCAGTAATCCAAGAGTCGAGTTGGCTTTGGATTCCATAGGCAGACAGTTTGGAGAGCAAAGCAGGATGCGAGACTATCAAAAGCTCTAGATATGTCCAGAGACGGCCCTGATCTCATGACTGATATTGAGGGCCTCCATCCATTGAGAGCTAAGGCCAAAAACTATACAAAGCACAATATCTCAAAAAGTTGTGGATGGATTCGGAAGAAACTTGGAGGACAAAGTGTGTGTGACAAGGAAGAACTGATTGAATGTTGGAGTTCCAGATCTATATCCGGCCTCTCAGTGAGATGCAAAACAAACTATTCAAGCCTGGCGGAGGTACAGGCTCTACTAAGAGCCGTTCTAGTTAAGCGCAGTTTTCTCCAATAAGCGCATAACCATACCGTATTTTCTCCAATAAAGAGCACCCAACTCTATGTAATAAGTGCCCCCCCATTTTACCACCTCATTGAGATTCATAGATAGATACGCAATATGTAAAATGCAACACGCTGTCTTTTGATTTGTAAAGGTTTGTGAAATGCAACATGCTGTCATTCGATTAACGGGTAGGCACAATTAGTCGTACATAAAACGAAGCAAAGCAGTCACGAGCAAGTTGCTTTCCGCTCATTGAACAAAGTCTAGTTGTGTTCTCCGTCCGTCAAAAGTACTGTGACTGATGAGCCAATGTACGACAGCGATGACTCCATCGAGTTCATTTAATGTGAGTATGTATGCGAATGAGATAAATGACTTCATTGTGTGATAAAAAATGAAAGTTCGCTAAAGAAGCAAAAATTATAAACCACCACACATACAGGATGTTCTTTCAATAAGCACCACTCTTAAGAGCGGGTTGAAAAATAAATAAACGTCCAATGCGTTCAATGGAGGAAACACGGTATATGGCTGGCTGGATGGCTGCCCCCCCCCCCCCCGCCACCCCCACCCTAACCCCCAAACTAGGCAGATTGTCAGAGACCTGCCCAAACATACACATGGCCAACAGGTTGGACAACAACTCATGCAAAATGACAGGAGGAGAGTTTGATGTTATCATACATCAGAATAAGTGATCACTTACCATCTTGTTGTTGATTTCGTGGAAATGGATTTCGCACACTTTTTCAACCACTTCTTCACTCTCAAACGTTACAAAACCAAAACCTGCCGAGAATGCCAGATTGGTTAAAAACAAAAACAACCACTTTCCAGTTTTAATACCTCATGGTCTTGTTCACCTCATTTGTAGAAAGTGTTCAACAAAACTGCTGATCTTCAGGTCAAACAATCTTACGTATCAGATATATATGTATGCCCTTGAGGTCGAGTGGGGGGGAGTGGGGGGGAGGGGGGGGGGGTTTGGTGGGGTGGGGGAGAAAGGGGGTGTCCAGTGTGGGTTGGAATGAGGATTTACAATATAAGAGGTCTAGTATAAGAATAGTATATGCAAGTATAATATAGTATAAGAATAAGAACAGCATAAGAATAGTATAAAGCCCTTAGAAGACACTGTCTATGTCAACAAAGAGCTATTTGGCACATGAAAACAGGACAAGACATTTGATTTAACCCATTCCTGCTAAAGCTACAACTGTTGATTGAGATAGTATAGTTTTTGTGCCGTATGTATCAAATCAAAATCTACACTGACTTGCCAAACACCTGCTCATTCAGTGAAATCACAGCAGCTAGTGTCGTTACTCGACACATTGTGAACCACTAGCAGTGACCCACGGAACATCCACGTAATGAAAAATGTGACTTCAAGTCCTCAACTCCACCCCCCTCCCCCCCTTAACAAACACCAGGTTATCAACCCCTCCCCTCCCAAACCCAAGTCCTCAACCCCTCAACCAAAGCCTCAACCTCCCCTCACAACTCTGTCCCATCTTTGCTCTCTCTCCCTCCTCCTCCCAACCCCAACTCTGTTCTCCCCTCATCCAGCTCATAAAGGAGGAGGTCATTCCCACATCGATTATTACATATTTCTGCATAATCTCATTGAAACAGTGGAATATTTAACTCTTTCACCGCCTCTATGATGCTATCACCAACTTCACAGAAACTGCGATCGAAAAAAACAGCATGGCTCCTACATGACATGGCCATCACGGTCACCTGTCCAACTCACGATCCCAGAAGATATGCAGAAACCCTATGGAATTGCAACTCTCAAGTGACCATGAGAAGCTTAAATGTTCCAATAAATAATTATCTTCTTTCTGACACTGCCGCGCGCACACTGTCAAAAGTAAATAATGATCGATGTTCTTTCACAATCTCACGAGATTTGCGGAAATCCCCAGACAAAGACCTTTATAATCCGATGGGATTGATGGTCCCACGTCGAGTCGTTCAAGAGAAAATAGTCGGAAATAATAGCAAGGACCCGAGGAACCTCCACGGTAGAATCCCTTACTCATGAGAATGCCACAGCTACAGTCACGTGAAAAAGTAAGTACACCCCATGTAAAGTTTTGACTTTTTCAACATATTTCAACATTCAGCTATTTGATCTTCATTTCAACAATATTGATAGATAAAGGTGATATAACAAATATCATGAAACATTTACATTTTGTAGTCCATTGTATAATTTAAATAAACATAAATGCAAATTTCGCATGTGGAAAAAGTAAGTACACCCTTGGCTCTAATAGGTGGTATTGCCCCCTTTGGCAGAAACAACCTCAAGGAGGCGTTTCTTATAACTGTCTACCAGTCTCTGACGTCTACTGGGAGAAATTTTTGCCCACTCCTTCATGCAGAATTCTTTCAGCTGTGCCGTGTTTGAGGGGTTTCTTGCATGCACAGCTCGTTTCAAATCCCCCCACAACCTCTCGATGGGATTTAGATCCGGGCTTTGACTTGGCCATTCCAGAACCCTCCATTTCTTTCTTTCCAGCCATTCCTTGGTGGATTTACTGGTATGCTTAGGGTCATTGTCATGTTGCAAGGTCCACCTTCGGTTGAGCTTCAACTTTCCGACAGATGGCCTCACATTATCCTCAAGCACCCTCTGGTACAATGAAGAATTCATAGTGGATTATATGATGGTGCGCTGCCTAGACCCTGATGCAGCAAAGCTGCCCCAAACCATAATATTTCCACCACCATGCTTTACAGTTGGTATCAGGTTCTTGTGGTCAAATGCTGTCTTTGGTTTTCACCAAACATGTCTTCTGGTACTGTGGCCAAATAGCTCTACCTTTGACTCATCTGTACAGAGCACATTGTTCCAGAAGTGCTGGTCTTTGCCTCGGTGTTCATTGGCAAACTTTAGTCTTGCCCTGATGTTCTTTCTGGACGGCAAAGGTTTCGTCCTGGCACACTTCCCATGTAGATCAAATTTGTGCAGCCTCTTTCTAATGGTGGACTCGTGCACTTTGACATCAACAGTGGCAAGAGCTACCTGCAGGTCCCGTGATGACATTCTGGGGTTCTTAGAGACTTCTTTCAGCATCTTGCGGTCTGCCCTCGGGCTGAACTTGCTGGGGCGGCCTGGCCTGAACAAGTTGGCAGTTGTTTGGAATCTTCTCCACTTGTAGATGATCTTCCGGACAGTTGAATGATTGATTTCAAATTGTTTGGAGATCTTTTTTAAATCCCTTCCCAGACTCGTCGGCATCTATAATCTTGCTTTCTGAAGGCCTCAGAGAGCGCTTTTGATCGAGGCCTGGTGACGCCGCACACTTCAACAACAAAGAGCAAACCAAACGAAATGTCTGAGGTTTAAATAAGACAGGTTCCTCCAAGATCCTCTCTAACAATGTTCTAATCATTTGCACCTGAGCTGGTGCACCTGATTCTAATTTTATGTATTTGAAGTAGTGATAAATGGCCAATGCGCACGCTTAGCGCGCAACGTCGCTAGCACCCCGGACCCGTTCACAGACCCTGACGAAATCCCACCAGTGATCGGAGCTAAGTGCACTGACTTACCCACATATTTATTTTCATTTATTCTTCCCTTCATCTTCCTGAGCTTCCGGTTCCTCGGGCGAGTGAAGCGTACTTCGAGCTCTCCACGGCATCAAAGTTTAAGTATTTTCCCATTCTTGTCTTTGTCAAATTTCCACTGGTTATTTTACTGTGTACGTGTTATTGTGTGTTTCTAGTTAGTATTGGTTTGTAATTCGTACAAACATGTGTGTAATTAATCGTTTTCTGGGTCGTACCTCGTGCGCGGCCTGGTAACTTGAGGCTTCCCTCCCCCCGTCGGTGTTTTGTCAATTTAAGTTCTTTCCTTCGCTGTATTACTTGTTTCTTTTATTTTATTTTCTCCCCCTCACCTCACCTCCCTAGACAAAGAATTCTATATTGATTCTTTCTCTCCTCCCGGACACGTGCTTGTTCGCTCTCCTCCTCGTCTTGACTTGTGCCCCGCCCCCTGTATCTCGTTTTTCTTCCGCCTCTGCTATTTCTTTCTCAAATCCACGTTCTCGCTTGGAGACTTTTCCCAGATTGTTTTTCATGGTTTTCATGGTTCTGTTTGGATATTGTTGGAACATGTTTAAACCGCAGCCGTGATGCTGACGCCACCCCCCCCCCCCCACCCCCCAGAATTTCCATGTTTTAAACGTTTCCCAGTGTGTACCCTGGACAGAATAGGTACACCGTATCCCTGCGTGTCGTAAGAGACGACTAAGAGGGTTGGCGCCAGAAAGGGCATCCAGCCATAAAAACATTGCCTCAAAAAGAGAACCATGACAATTACAACTACATATGGGCAGGGTGCAGCCCGAAGTGGAGATCGGTTTCTGAGGTTTGGGACATGGAATGTAGGGACAATGACAGGGAGATCAGGAGAAGTGGTGGAAGTATTGGTCAGAAGAAGAGTGGACATATGTTGTGTGCAAAAGACGAGATGGAAGGGAAGTGGTGTGAGAATGGTGAAGGGTAGGCAGGGACAGAAATACAAGTTTGTGTGGCAAGGGTGCCCGGGGGGCGTGAATGGTGTTGGTGTCCTGTTTTCTGAGGAGTTTGTAGACAGTGTGGTGAGTGTGACTAGAGCGAGTGATAGGTTGATGATGGTGAAAATGATGATTGGAAAGCTCTTGGTGAACGTCATCTCGGGATATGCTCCGCAGGTTGGTCGAAGCGATGAAGAGAAGGACAAGTTCTGGTGTGCGATAGAGAAGCTGATGGAAAATGTGAAAGATGAGGAAGTTGTTGTGGTGGGAGGAGACCTGAATGGACATGTGGGAAGGAGTAAGGATGGTTTTGAGGGAGTTCATAGGGGTTACGGATATGGTGTGAGAAATGGAGAAGGTGAAAGGATTTTGGAGTTTGCTGATGGAGCTGATGGAGCTGATTTGTTGATTTGTAATACTCAGTTCCAGAAAGAGGATAATAAGCTTGTTACATACATGTCAGGTGGGTCGACGACAACCGTTGACTACCTGATGGTGCATAGGCGAGATAGGGGGCACCTCCGGGACACAAAGGTGATCCCGGGGGAGGAGGCTGTTTCACAGCACCACTTGGTTGTCTGCGACATAAGGGTGAAAGGTGCGAGGAGAGCTCGGCGGGTGAAGTACCAACCGAGAATGAAGGTGTGGAGGTTGAAAGAGGGGACAGTAAGGGAGGCATTAAAAGAGAGGCTGAGTAGGGTAGAGGATGATGTGGTTGAGCTTGAAAGTGGTTGGATGTCAATGAAAGCTAGTCTGTTGGGAGCCGTTGGTGAGGTATGTGGATGGACAAAAGGACCACCGAGGCACTCGGAAACATGGTGGTGGGATGATGAAGTTGGAAAGAGGATTGTTGGAAAGAGGATTGACGAGAAGAGGAAGAAGTTCAAGGAGTGGCAGAAGGCGAAGGGTACGAGAGCAGAAACAGCAGAGCATGAAAGTTATAAGGCAGCCAGGAAGGCTGCAAAGAAAGAGGTAGCAAAGGCGCAGGAGGGCATGTAGGAAAATGTTCGGAGAACGCTTGGATTCGGAAGAGGGTCAGAAAGCAGTATTCAGGATTGCAAAGCACATAGCGAAAGAGAGGTGTGATGTGATGGGGGTGAGTTGCTTGAAGGATGAAGTGGGACAAATCGTTGTCGACCCAGATGGAATTAAAGGAAGATGGAAAAGATATATGGAAATGCTGTTGAATACAGAGAATGAATGGGATGGCAACATAGAGAGTAACCCAGTTTTAGGACCGGCAGAGAAGATAACTGAGAAGGAAGTTGAGGAAGCGATAAAAGCAATGAAGAGTGGAAAAGCGGGAGGGCCGACGGGAGTTGTGGGAGATATATTGAAGGCAGCAGGAAGTTGGGGTGTGAAGCGAATGACAGAGATCTGTAATCTGGTGGTGAAAGAAGGCCGCATTCCAGTGGATTGGGAACTGAGTATCCTCGTCCCTCTATACAAGGGGAAAGGTGACCCTCTGGAGTGTGGCTCGTACCGAGCGATAAAGTTATTGGAGCATGGAATGAAGGTATTGGAAAGAGTGTTGGAGAGGAGGATAAGGAAGAAAGTGAAGATCGATGAAATGCAGTTTGGATTTATGCCAGGAAGAGGAACGACAGATGCGCTTTTCATTGTGAGGCAGTTGCAGGAGAAGTACATGGAGAAGAGGAAGAAGTTGTTTTTTGGGTTTGTTGATCTGTAGAAAGCATTCGATAGGGTTCCACGCAAAGTATTGACATGGGCATTGAGGAAGTTAGGAGTGGAGGAATGGTTGATCAGAGTAGTGATGGCAATGTACAAAAGAGCGCGCACAGCTGTAAGGACGAAGGACGGGGACAGTGGTGAGTTTGAGGTGAAGGTGGGAGTGCATCAGGGGGCGGTACTAAGTCCACTACTATTTGTAGCTGTGATGGAGGTGCTGGCTCAGAACGTAAAGGAGGGTTTACCGTGGGAGTTGTTGTATGCAGATGATCTGGTGTTGATTGCGGAAAGTATGGATGGACTGAAGGAAAAGATGAACAAGTGGAAGGAATGTATGGAGACAAAAGGTCTGAAGGTGAATATCGGAAAGACGAAGGTGATGGCAAGTGGTAAAGCATGTGGTGAGGTGGAAAGAACTGGGAAGTGGCCGTGTGCAGGAAGGGTGTCGGAGTGAACTCCATTCAATGTACAATGTGCGCTGAGTGGGTTCATCAAAAATGTAGTGGTCTGAGAGGGTCATTTACCAGTGTGGCAGCTACATTCAAATGTAAGGTGTGCACAGAGGGAGCTGCAGATGGAGGAAATGTTGAGTTGGATCTTGGAGACGGCGTGAAGCTGGAAGGTGTGAAAACATTTTGCTACCTCGGAGACATGCTGAATGGAGAAGGTGGATCAGACTCGGCAACGGTTGCTCGAGTGAGATGTGCATGGAAGAAGTTTCGGGAACTGAGTGGCGTGCTGATGAGGAGGAGAGTGTCGCTGAAACTGAAGGGAAAGGTGTATGCTGCATGTGTGAGAAGTGTTATGATTTATGGGAGCGAGACATGGGTAATGAACGTAGAGCAGCAACGAAGGCTGGAAAGGGTGGAAATGTGAATGGTTCGATGGATGTGCGGAGTATCGTTGAGAGAGAGGAAGACAAATGATGAATTGCGAAAGATGATGGGAATATTGCCTGTGATTGATGCTGTGAAGAGGAACAGGTTGAGATGGTTTGGTCATGTGTTGAGGAAGGATGAAAGTGACTGGTTGAGAAGAGTGATGGAAATTAATGTAGAAGGAAGTAGAGGACGGGGAAGACCGAGAAAGACTTGGCTGAAGATGGTGGAAGAAGAAATGCGGTCAAGGGGGTTAACAAGGAGAGATGCAGAAAATAGGGCAAAATGGAGAAGATTGTCATGGGGACCGCAAGGCTAACCCCCGCTCTAGCAGGGAAAATGGCCTTAAAATGCATGTTGTTGTTGTTGTTGTTGTTGTTGAAGTAGTGATAAATGTAGGGGTGTACTTACTTTTTCCACATGCGAACTGTGCATTTATGTTTATTTAAATTATACAATGGACTACAAAATGTAAATGTTTCATGATATTTGTTATATTATATCACCTTTATCTATCAATATTGTTGAAATGAAGATCAAATAGCTGAATGTTGAAATATGTTGAAAAAGTCAAAACTTTACATGGGGTGTACTTACTTTTTCACATGACTGTATTTGTGTGGTGTATATGCAACAACATCGTTGCCAAGATCGACAGAAGAGAAAGGGACAGGAAGAAAAATGTCTATGGTGTGAGGGAGCAAGGGAATACCTGGCAAGGAGGTGGGGAGTGATGTTCCCCTTCCCATGGTGGGGAAATTTTGTAATTTTAACCTTAAATTTGTACATTCGAAGCCACTCTTTTATGCAAAATGAAAACTTTTCCTGATGAATTTAATTTCATTGAAATTGTGTGTGTAGTTTCGGATAAGAGAGCAAATACCTATTTTGGGGGAGGGGGTCAAAATCAACCCCCGTAATTCCCCTTAATGAGTGCAGATTTTGATGCGGCCAATACACCTTCGTTAGGTATCAGATATGAAGCTTGTGGTCAAGTTTCATCAAAATCGTGCATGTCGTTTCAGAGAAGAGAGCACACAAACTTATAATAGTAATACTTCTTGAAGCAAAAGGAAAACATTTTATATTACACAGAAGGAGCACATAACATCACCACAGCCTGATGACAACAGCATGATGACACAGCAGCATGATGACCATGCATGATGACAGCAGCCTGATGACAGCAGCTTGACGACCATGCATGATGAGCCTTATGACAGCAGCATGACGACCATGCATGATGAGCATGATTACAGCAGCAAGACGACCATGCATGATGAGCCTGATGACAGCAGCATGACGACCATGCATGATGAGCCTGATGACAGCAGCATGACGACCATGCATGATTACAGCAGCAAGACGACCATGCATGATGAGCCTGATGACAGCAGCTTGACGACCATGCATGATGAGCCTGATGACAGCAGCATGACGACCATGCATGATGAGCATGATTACAGCAGCAAGACGACCATGCATGATGAGCCTGATGACAGCAGCATGACGACCATGCATGATGAGCCTGATGACAGCAGCAAGACGACCATGCATGATGAGCATGATGACCATGCATGATGATGACCATGCACGATGAGCATGATGACAGCAGCAACAAGTACACGATATCCTCTTTTAATGTTTCACTTCATTTTACATTCTAATTGAGACTCAGAGATAGACATGCAATATGAGTGTGAAGTGCAATATGCTGTCTTTTGATTAAACCTGTCAGCAAAGCGACAGGTAGACGCGACTAGTATACAATAAAGTAGTTTATGCAAATAGTGCAGGTTTTAATTGGTGGATAATATAGAACAACAGAGATAGTTTGAACTAGTAGGTAATGATACAGGCATGGTGGAATTGAAGAATACATCCATACATAGTCAACATGCAAACATAACTCTCCATAATTACAATTGCCTACAGAGCATATAGTGCCATAGAAAGTCTACACCCCCTTTCAAATTTTTCACCTTTTGTTACCTTATCGCCTGGAATTAAATTGCATTCCATCAGACTTTTCCCACCTTTATTTACACATCGTAACCCACAACGTCCAAGTGAAAAACAAATTCTACAAATTTCAAAAGGCAAGCAAAATCAGGGGGTTACGCAGTATTGCTGAAATTCTCTACTGCAGACATATGCAGCTACTTTATGAAAGTCAACAACATATTTCACCTGCAACTTTGCAGTTCCAAGCAATTAAATGAGTGATTACACTGCTGAGCTTATAAATGCAAATTCCTTAGTGTTCTCTTTATTCTCTTTATAACCTCTAAGTTCTCTTTATAATCCTGTTCTCACTTCTTTATTTTAAAGATGTTACTCCCTGAAATTTTAAGACTGATTATGTAGTTTTGTGTACGCGATATTTCAAAAACTGTTGAACATTTAGTTTTCATATTGCAGATATCTATTCCTCATGACATTATCTCAACCTGATTAGATCACGGTGGTGATTGGCTGAATTATGTTGCCATAGCAACCATCTCAGTAACTTGGCTTGGGTACACAATATTTCAAAAAACGTTCAATATTTAGTTTTCATGTTAAAGTGATACCACCTCATACCACCCAAAACGCTGGGGATCGAGAGTATCAGCTCCTTCTTGTTTCTTGGGTTTTACTCATTCATAAGCCAGTTAAAGTATTGGCCTCGCCTTACTTTGATTTCTTCCTCTTTCACTAGGGTTACATCATCTACATCCTTAATTGTACTGCCATTTCCCACATCTTTTGTTAATCTAACCCAAGCAGTTGCTTTTCTAAAGGTGTATTTTTGTCCATCTTTATTATCAAGAATTTCATCCAATCCTTACAAGGTCAGGAATAACTTTCCAAACAAACACTTTCTTTACATTCCTATTTGCCTATTTGTCCTGTTCTTTATCTTCTTTAAGTCCAAACGGTTTCCACTTCTTTAACAATACCTTCTTTTCTTCAACTGCACTTTCCATGTTTTCATTCCACCACCAAGTATATTTCCCAGCCTTCCACCTTCCTGATGATCTTCTACGCACTTCTTGGAACACCGGTTTTCCTAATCCGATCTGCTGCCAGGTTACACCCATCTTCTCTATTTTATTCGATTTATACGCCATCTCTCTCTCCATCTGCTCTCTAAATTTCTCCTTCACTTCCACATCTTTGAGTTTCCACCATCTGATGTTCTGTCTACCTCGTCTTCTGCTGTTCTATTTTATTTACCATCAGCTTTGCCATCAGCGCTCTGCGTTGGGAGGTCAGTGCCTCACTTGGGAAGACATTGCAATTCATGGCTTCCTTTACATATTCTTTCCAAACCATTATGTAATCCAACTGTTTCTCTACCACCACTGTTCTAAATTACAAAAAAGATAGGAACCCAAAAAGATAGGAACCCAAAAAGATAGGAACCCAAAAAGATAGGAACCCAAAAAGATAGACAGGTTAATGAAATAATAAATACTGTATATATATTAAAAAAACAAAAACGAAACATCAATGAATAGAATGAATTTGGGGTGAATCTTGCTTCCAAATCAGGTGTAGCGGGTTGACCAATACTTCATTTTCAGGAAGCAGTTAATGGTATAAAACAACACCCCAAAAATGAAATTATATGTATACTGTATGTATATTAGAGCACAGTGCAATGATATTATGCTTCTAATTTCTGAAAAGATAAGCCAATCGTTATGAAATAAATGGATGGAACAGCTCATCGTTTTTCCATGTAAATCAAAACATATTAGATAATACTTTTCATTCTTTTGAATACATCCATAGCCTTCTAATAAAATAGGTGCATGCTTCCTTTACTGCAAACAAACATATAATTGTTATTCACCCACAAGAGGGTGATGTTGAGCCATTTCTCTGGCAACCACGGGGAGCATGTGTAAAGAAAGACAAGACTTGGAGGAAAGAGAGGAAACTAAGATTAACAGGGTGTCAGAGTAGGAAGGACAAATGGGTGAATAACATATGGAGGCAGAAAAGGGAGAAAGAAACAATAACAGAAGAAGAAGCCATATTCTTTCCTAAGAGGACGAAAAAGAGGAAATCGGAGGCAGCAGAGGAAGAAAAAAAAAGATGAGAAACCATGAAATGTTTTCAATTTTAAAAGGGAGAGAGGCAATAAATAGAGGCAGAGAAGACAGAATTGGTCCAAATAAATTAATGAAATGAACAACAAAGCAACTCAGTAGGTAGCACACTTGTGTATTAGTTGCGACCCTGAGCCAGCGAAGTGAAAAGCTGGGTTAAGCTATTGGTTCATGCCTGTCTGTCTGTCTGTCTGCCATCACTTTATGCTCGATGGAGGAACAACCTATTTAAATTAAATGATATACTTCTCACTTCCACTTGATCAACAGTTTATGAATAACATATCCACCAGGGTGCGACATCGCCGGGGCATCTTCAGTGCCCGGCGATGCGATGTGCAGCACATGGAGACAGAATTGGGAGGGAGCGGTGTACAATAATTTATTAATTACATAATTAAAATAAATAAATAACAATCGTAAAATAATCAATTTCCATTCAGTGTTTGTGGTTCAATTTCAATTTCCAATGGCTAAATGGTTTGAAAAATAATTAATTAATTAAACGAAAAAATTAAATAATTGATCGATTCGTAAATAAATAATTAATGGTTCATTTATTAATCAATAAATCAAAAATACCCTTTATAGTCAAATCACTTGGTTATTGTCGTGTCCAAATATATTTGGGGTATTTTGGTTCCTTTGGGTCATTGAAGTCCTCGGGGTCTTTTGGGTCCTTGTGCACAGAGCCATCTTTTGGGTCTTCAGGGCATCTTTTGGGTCTTAAGGGTCTTAGTGGTCTTAAAGGGTCTTCAAAGGTCTAAACTCTAAAGGGTGTCAGCAATCTGAAGTGGGAAAAGGTACATTCTAATGGTACGTAATTATTAGACTACGTAATTAACCCTTTGAGTACGGGATTTTTTTTTGATAAAAATACCCCCGGTACGGGATTAATTTGGCATTACAGGGATGCAACCACTTACTGACGATCTATTTATAGGTATAGTCGATGACGTGTAGTAACGTCATCCGTACACAAAACTTTTTTCGCGGGTTGTGGCACTGGACGTCATCCTGGACGTCATCCGTACTCGAAGGGGTTAATAGACAGGATGCCACTGAGTCGCAACAGTACGTAATTAATAGACATGTATAGTCACACGGCTGGACAAGATAAAATAATGAGGTTTCTTCTTCTTCAAATGATTTTTAAAAATTCTGGCTGCCAGACAGTGTGACCGATCACATTGAAATTTTAAACATGTATTCCGCTTGACGACTCGCGTAAAGTTTGACTTCAATCCTTATAGTGCAGAAATAATAATTACTTTATTATTTTCCTTTGATCCAACATGGCTGCCAGACCATGTGACCTTTGATTTATTTGAAAACACCTTGATATCCCTAAGGTTTGGGGAACATGTGTGAAGTTTCCACTCGGCTTGTCCAGCCATTCTGGAGGAGTTGATTTTTAAAGGTTTACTCTTCAAAAAATCGTACCTGCCAGACTATGTGACCAATGAGGTTAAAATTTACACCCTATATTCCCCAAGTCCAGTAGATCATGTGCATCGAGTTTCACATCGATCTAGTCAAGCGCTCCGGAGTAGGTGACTTTTAAAGTTTTTATGTTCAATCTAATGTGGCTGCTGAACCACGTGACCTACGACGTCATGGATTTACATTCTCCTCTTATGTTGTTGTGTAGAACATGCTCAATAAATTTCAAACTGAATGGATAAAGTGTTGTACTTGTCGAATTATGACATCATAATGAAGGCACCGATGACGTCATGGTTAACAACACTTACTTCCCAAGCGGAGTACTTTACAATGAGCGATTTTTCATTTTTATTCCATGGAGCAGTTTTGGAGGTATAGAGGTCCAACGTTTTTCAGTTTTTATAAGATGGCGCCCGTACAAGTGACCTATGATGTCATAATTATCATTTAAAAAATTATACATGAGTAGACAGATACTTTAGTGAAAATTTAGTGTTAATCGGACCAAAGGTTGCCAACAAAATGAATTTAAAAGGGAACAAGCGTTACGCCTAGGTCCCCCGTCGGTGAAGTGATGTGAGTTGACAAAGTGGAAGACGCAAGGCGGCAAACCTGGATTTGACGTGGCGACCCAATTTTCAATAGCATTCTCCCTTATGCGTAGATACACCCACACACCAGATTAGAAGTTGGTACTTCGCTTATTTTTCAAGATATTCCACTCACAATGTTCAGACTTACATGGCGGTGGCCATCTTGGATTTTGACATGGGTTGCACCCACACACCAAATTAGAATTCGGTCCTTCGCTTACGCACGCACGCATGTACGCACGCACGGACGCACGGATGGACGCACACATGGACGGAGGGGAAAACCATAGTCCCCCTTTCGCTCCGCGGTGCGACGGGGGACAATAAACCTGCGAAGACTGGTGAAAATCATATGGAATAACAATAATAATAGCTAGAACTGCCACTTTATAACTGCTGGCAGTGATGACCGGGTACATCCACCTTACCGCTTTAATACAACCCCGCTTTGATACAACCCCACTTTCATCGGACACGCATGACATGACATCCTCTTTATAACACTGAATTCAGTATTGTATTTCAGAAAATGAGGGGTCCTCGGTATTTTGGGTCCTCAGGGTCATCGGTGTGTTTTGAATCCACGGGGTCTTTTGGGTCTATTTGGGCCCTCATGGTCTTTTGAGTCCTTGGCGTCTTTTGGATCCTCGGGTTCCTCTGGTTCGTCATGGTATTCGGGGTATTTTGGGATCTTGGTGGTCTTAAGTGTTGGGGGTCTTAAAGGTGCATGCATATCCCCTCCCCCCCAACCCCCCCCTCCCCCCACCCCTTTTACATCAATCATTTATTTGCCCTTAAGACAACACCACACAACACAAAACCAACCAAACAAAACCATACCACACAACACAAAACAATACCACACCACACCAAACAAAACAATATCACACAACACAAAACCATAGCGCATCACAAAATTTACCCCCATTTTGTAAATTTATGCAGATTTATACACACCTTGAGTAACAACATTGTAGAATGGCAAGATAAAAATATTTTTTAATATTTATAATGATTATAGCTGGTGATGGAAAGACATTGCAAAGAAAGGAAAACAACTGGATGGTTTGAACAATTCCCTTCCCTATTCCAGGACATATGCTTCATAACAGTGACACTCAGGTGTACAGAATGCCCATTTCCTTTGGCTACCTTCCAATAAAAAAAAATATGAGAGAGAAGCAAAACATATATATTCTTCTTTTGTAAAAAAAATTATACAGACAGTACACACAGTTCTCCTTGATATTTAGGGACATCAATGCACCACAGATGGAGGTTTCATCACAGATGTTCTTTTAGCCAAAATGTGCCATTTCAACTGGAACACCAAAACAGCAAAACCAATTAATTACAAACAAAGAAGAAATCAGGCCTCCGTTCAGGACAGCTCCTAATCCTGCATCTCAAAGTATTCAGAAAAGCACGTCTCGTATTCTTCACTTTAAGCAAATATGGCTGTACAGCAGAACCTACTATGCATCCATGTCTCTCCATCGCCTTGCATTTAAATCCAAATAATGTATGAAATGGCCATCAAATTGCATCAAGAATGACCCATCCAAGTCCTTCCCATCAGGCTATCATGATCAAGTGTAGGTGTGCTTAAGCATGGAGACATGAATCTTTGGGATATCATTTGGCCTTTTCTCTTTTAGAGTTTCCAAAGTTGGAATGTTAAAAGTTGCTTCACAAAGAGGCAACAAGCACTTTGAACAAAGACAAAGGATGAAATGTGCATGCAGGTCTTTCCAGCCTGGAATATTGCTGCAAGGATGCCACCTCTATGGAGATGTGTGCAAAGCACCAATAGTGGTAGAAAACCATGCACAGCACATTATCCAGCAACAGAAGGAAAAAAACTTTTTACCTTCAATACGAAAGTTGAAACAAAAAGGCAGAGGTCAGACATTACTAATGTAAGAACACTAATGTGACTAGAGAGTTCATATAACACCTTACCCCGCACAGTCTTGTGAAACAAGGACATGGGTGGGGGTCTACGAGCAGCAAATTTGATTGGTTGAGGTGCCGAAACCTTCCTCCTTCAAGACGTCTCTCATTCCTTAGCATCTCTCTCTGGTTACCCCCTCCTCTGGTATGATACAAAGCTTTCATCCGCAGCTTGATGGAGTACTGCTCTCCTCACTGGGCTGGTACTCCTTCCTGCATCACACCTAGCTCGGCTTCAGGCCCTAGAAACCACAGCATTCAGAATCATTGCTATCTCCCGCAATGAAGCTGATTCTGAAGGTCTTTCACTCTCTCACCGCAGGCAGGTTTGGTGGTATTTCTGTCTTCTACCGAATCCTCTCCGGCCTTGCTCCCCCAGCTCTGGCTGTGCTCTGTCCTCCAAATATTCCTGCAGGACTCACAAGATCTGTTAGCAACCTTTTTCTGGTGAAATTGCCAAAATCAAGACTCTCTGCTCACCTTCACTCTTTCATTCCTCTTTTTCCCGCCTCTGGAGCAAACTCCCTCACTCTCTTCAATTCCACTCCTCCCTCCAGGTCTTCAAAACAGCTGTTCACCACCATCTCTTATCTTTCCCCATCCAAAACCATGATCTTTTCTGCCCCTGTTAATCCACCCAAAATCCACCTCCTTCAAATTCCCTGTGTTCTTTCCTGAAATCCCCTGTCGTGTCCATCTTGTTTATTGTACTTGCACCCCGCCCCAGCCCTCTCCCTTTCACAGATCTCCCGATGTCCGTGTTCTCCACTGTCGTTGTGCTTCCCTCTCTCTCCCCATCTTGTCTCCCGCTCCCTTTATTATATCTTTTATGTGTTAAATCTTAAACGATCCTCGACTAAGTATACAAAAAAAAATACTGCAATATTTTGTCCAAATACTGCTAAACGGCGAGGATTTGAAAGTATCAAAAAGGCGATTTGTGTTCTACAGTGTTGAAGCATAGAATTCAATTGAAATAAAATAAAGATTTTAAAGATTGTAGAAATGCTTTTCCCCCCCGAAAGTTTACCACCATTGATGCAGCATCTTATACACCACCTTATTTAACATGTTACATTAGTTCTTCATGCCTTTTGTTTATGTCCCTTATGACATCCTTAAAAACAGTAAGTTTCCTGTTTGGAATGATTTTCAATTTTGTTTCACTGACAGACAGGCAGACAGAGTAAAATATTATCTCACTCCTCGCTGCGCATGTGTGAATGGGACAAATTCAAAAACAAAGTACAGTCAGACCTCAACATTCACGGGTTCCACATATTTACAGCTCATAACATGTGACTTTATACATGTGACATTACTATATATAGTAATAATAAACCAATAGTAATAGGCTATGGCGAGGGACACTCCATGCAGACTCAATTACAGACACAGGGAAAAATAAAGAAAATAAAATGCGCTTATAATCGGCCAGCACTCAGCAATGCGTCCCCAAATGGCTGGTAGGGCTTGCTGGTCGTCAAACCAGAGTCACCACATGGGAAGCGCACAAGATGGTGCGGAATCGCGCTCGTAGCCAGCCGCCGGCGTGAGGTGAGCAGGCAGGATCCTTCTTTGTTTCGCTCGCGACCTTCTCCGTCTCCGAAGAGCACCACCGTCAACAAACACCCCCTCCTCCAACGTTGCAAAAATTCAAAAGCCCCGACACGTCTTCACCAGCGTACCCGAGACAACAGCGCCCACTCGAGCCGAGAGCCAGAACGAGACAGCCAGATTACAGATTCTTCCTATTCTCGAACCTTCAAGCTCTCTGACGTTATACGACCAATCCTGATGTCCCATTACATCAGTCTATCACCATGGCAAAAATGGATGCCCAAAAGGACGATATGAAGGCTCAGGGTGAGCGATTGGGAAAACAGATGGGAGAAATGACAAAATGGGTGGTGAAATGGAAAAAATGAGGGCAACGTCCAAGAGAGACGTAAAAAAAATGGGGGAGGGCATTGGGCGCAGGTTGAGCGGGAAGGTCGCGGTGGTACGCGACGAGGTGACATGGTGTGGAGGGCGCATGGGGAGCGAGGCAGAGCAGAGGACAGCCAAGTTGACCGGGGCTATGGGAATCGCGACGCGGGGTGTAGAAGAGCCGACGATCGTCAAATTGGAAAATAAAATTTTGGGGGCGCTGGCGAAGACTGAGTTGGAAAAAGAAATTTTATGGGCACCGACGATCGTCAAGGAAAAAGAAACAATTGGGGCTGAAGAGACGGGAGAAACAGAAAACAAGCTGACTAATACATCTTGCAAAAACTTCGTTTTGGCAAGATAACAAAGAACATATGTCACCCACAGGGTGAACCGTATCTTGCCAAAATGTGAACATGAGTGACTTGCTTCAGGTCACACTGAGGTGAACAGAACTGCTATCCACTAGAAGCGACTCTTTGAGGAATGTCTGCCCACGAGATATTCCGATGATAATCGTTCTAGAGAGTGACCTTGAAAAATACGTGTTTGCCTTATAACGTCACCAAATGACGTCATTTATATAATGTCTAAAGCTTGACATTTATACGAAACACTCATCAACGGCCTCAATTTGAGGTACTACACGATATGTTTCCTAAAAGTTGAAAATTTTACCTTCGAGCTGATTTCGAGCTGATTCGACTAACAATACTCCAAACATAAGGGTTTAGTTGACCTCCATGATTGGCCGCAAAGTGACCTTAACCTTTGACCTTGACCTTCATAATTTTGTGTGCTAAAGGGTATCTCTAAAAGACTCTGATATGCGAACTTACAAGAGTTTCCAAAGGGAACTGTGCTCTACAGAGTGACCTAAACAATGCGAACTAAAGCAATACAATATACATGAAAAGTGCAGTTTTTTCGTCATAACGCCGTCAAATGACGTCACATTGTCAAACTAGTTATATGTTTGGAAAGCACTCAACAAGGGCTTCAATTTGAGGTACTACTCGATATGGTAACTGAAACTTGAAAATTTTACCTTTTGGTCAAAATTGAATGACCTTCAAAATGACCTTGAAGGTCAAGGCCGATCGACACCAAAAACTAATCAGCTGAGCGCCATACCACACCCTATATACCCACCAAGTTTGGAGATCATAAGATCAAAGTTACTCAAAAAATAAGGGTTTCGTAGACCTCCATGATTGACCGCAAAGTGACCTTGACCTTTGACCTTGACCTTAATAATTTCGTATGGTGAATAGTATGTCTTCATGACCAACGCACATGAAATATTGAAAGATTTTGATGAGAACTGAGGAAATAATTTTTTCATGAAAATTCCGTTTTTTCGTCATGACGTCATCAAATGACGTCATAGCGTCAAACTGTTTACAGATCTGGGAAGCACTCATCAAGGGCATTCATATGAGGTATTACTCGATATGGTACCTACGATTTCAAAATTTGACCTTGGGGTCAATAATTTTCGACCTCCAGCGCTAACCATGAAGGTCAAGGCCGATCGCCACCAAAAACTAATCAGCTGAGCGCCGGACCATATACTAGATTCCCATGAAGTTTGGAGACGATCCGATCAAAGTTACTCAAAAAATAAGGGTTTCGTTGACCTCCATGATTGACCGCAAAGTGACCTTGACCTTTGACCTTGACCTTCAAAATTTTGTGTGCTGAAGGGTATCTCTATAGGACTCTGATATGCGAAGTTACAGGAGTTTCCAATAATAACTGTGGTCTACAGAGTGATCTAAACGTGCATGTTAATGCATGATCTAATTAAAAATGATTAACCACAAACAAACATACAAGCTGACTAATACATCTTGCAAAAACTTCGTTTTGGCAAGATAATAAATCACGGGAGAAGGTAATGGCATGCGCGCAAAGTTCGTGTTTGCACCGTGATGCCGGGCTTGCTAACCGGATGGAAAGTTTGCAGGTGCTGGCAGAGAAGGAGGGCCCCGCGGTGAGTAGAGAAAATGGCGCGAATGTGTTTGGTGCGAACGGGTGTTCGGCGCGCTTGGGAGAGAGGCGAGACCTGGGCGTTCGCGATGGGCCCATTGTGCGGTGTACGAGGGCGACTGGTACGGAGTGTGAGAGAGAGTGCGTACCCGAGTGTGTGGAGAGCGAGTGTGCACTGGAGTGTGCGAGGGCCGAGTGTGCACCGGAGTGTGCGAGGGCCGAGTGTGCACCGGAGTGTGCGAGGGCAGAGTGTGTGAGAGACGAGTGCACACCAGAGTGTGTGGAGAAGTGTGCACCAGAGTGTGCATTAACTGAGTGTGTGAAACGTGCGTGTGCGCCTGGGTGGTGTGCACCGGAGCGTGCGGCACCGGTGTGTGTGAGGGGCGCGTGTGCGCCTGGTTGTGCGGTAAAGGAGTGTGTGGAGGGAAAGTGCACAGCTGTGTGTGTAAAAAAAGAGTGCATAACGGAGTGTGTGGGAGGCGCGTGCGCGCCTGGGTGTGCGAGTGTGGAGTGGGTCGCACGTGGGGAGGACGCAGCTCATGCATTGACACTGACCGGGGTAGCGCATAGTGGGACAGGTAGCGTACGTGAGCCCCCGGCGAGTTGTGTGCTACAGGGACCGGAGGCGATCCGTGCTGCGTCGGTCTTACGAGGACCGACATGCACGATTCGTGCCTCCGGCCCCCGCACTGTATGTTTGGTGCCGTATGGCGGCAAGGCCGGTCGGCCGGGTTCAAGGGGAGGTAGGAGTTTTCAGAGCCACGCACGCTATCGGGTGCGGTGCTCCGACCGTGGCTGGTTGGGGCCAGCGTGCGTGGGACCGCGAGGCCCCGCGCAGGGATGGAGCCCGGCACCTTGGCCCATCAATCCCTCCCCCCTTGGATCGAAAATGCCGGACGGACACCCTCCATACAGGCGACCAACCACCGCATGGATCGCTCGGCCCTTCGAGGCCGAGCTGTGACAACGAACATCCACTTAGAGAGGCTCGTAGCGTAGAGGACTGGGAGTAATGTACCCCACATGGGGGAATGGTGGTGTCACCATTCCTCACACGGGGGTGGGGGGGGGGGGATGAGCATTAGTTTAGGGGGATGGCAGTGTTCTGGCCCATGGAGGGGCCAGCAATGGTTGCCTCCATGGGGCACCGAAGCTAGCCGAGGGAGGGCTACGATAATTGTTAGGGATCTAGAAGACCTTTGGGACAGATATTTAAGCAGTGACACCTGAACTATTGAGGGGACGTAGGGAGTTTAGGTGGTTGATAAAGAAAAGGGAGTGCATAGTGTAAAGGGATGACGGGGAAGCACGAGTTGTCGGGGAAGTAGTTAGGTAGATGATGATGCTGTGTGTTTGAGGAATTGTGAGTGAGATAAATGGAATTGTGTTGAGGTGTATGGAAAGTAGTGGTGTGAGAATGTTTGGTGTGCAGAATAAAAGGTGTAGAATGCTTGGTGTGGAACAAATGGTGTGGAATGCATGGTGCGAAGGAGTGAATGGGGGAGGAGTGGAACCCATTCACGAAAGCCTGTGAGGGTAGTGTAAAGCCAGGTAGAGGGCATAGGTAAATTGTATGGATATCGACACCTGTGGTGCGGGTAGTGGAAAAGAAGTGTTTTGTTGGGTGCAGTCGTCAGTGACATGGCTGGGCGTGTGGTTTAATTGGTGCGGATAGTTATTGAGGCACTCCGCCAATGCTAGTTTGTCGGCCAGGTGAGGCCGTAGGTAGGTTCTGGGAGCCGGATAGGGTAGTTGTTGAGTGGGGCCCGAGGATCCCAGGAGAGGACCCGGGTTGCCCGATGCCAAGGTGGGCATAGAGGGGGTAAGTGCCAGGGAGGGCCTTCCCCAGTTAGGTAGTCGTGAGGAGCAGGTAAGCTCGGGAGGCGGCTTCAGTGGCGGAGGTGCGCAGGTAGTTAGACCTGCTGGTAGGACCACACGACCCAGCCCCAAAATTGTGCGAGGGCACAGACAGAAAATTTGTGGGAGTGAGACCCAGATTCAGAGGGCACCACAGTGTGGGCAATGGGAATTCGGGTTCTTAGAACCACATCGTTTAAAGAGGCCGATTGGCAGGGTACGACACCGGGTAGTTTAAATGAGTTAATGTTACTAGAATAGTTAGGATGAGAAATCCCTTCGCACCATCCACAGCCATTCACCAAGGACGACGAGCTCCACACCGAGGCTCTGTAGGCCGTTTGAGTGGTGAGACGCATCATGACGTGATGAGACATTGTGTTTGTTCCATCCCTTCCTTCCTGGGAGGGATTGGGGGACGAATTTGGTATAGAGGGGGCTTTGGGAGACAAGACGTAGAGACGGATTGTAAATACAAGGGGGGCTAGGGTAGTGTAGCCAACGGTGGGGGGTACGGACGGTTAGGGACGAGTTTGCTCTGCTCGCTCATCCGTGTCCCTCGCACCGCACCAGGCATGGTGGTGCCTGGTCACCTTGTTTTTCGTGGCCACTGTGTGCTTTTTTTTTTTTTTTTTTGTATACAAGATCGAGGCTCGTGAAAGAGCGAAAATTAATCACACAGAAAGACAAACAGACACATAAAACAAATAACATCGGGAGCGGTAGACAAGATGGGGAGAGAGGGGGAAGGACACAAACACAACATTTGAGAGCAGGGACCGAGAGACATGGAGACATCGAGAGATCTGTGGGAGGGAGAGGGCTTTGGGGGGGAGGCATGTGAAGGGGGGAGGCATGTGAAGGGGGGGAGGCATGTGAAGGGGTGCTTTCCGCTTGCTTGTTGTGCTTTGTCTCTCCTCCCCGCCCCAGGACCATTTTGGAGGCCGAACTGTGCAGCACAGCACCATCAACCTGTGCAGCATCCCTTCTGCACCACTGTCGCACCTGTGCAGCCGACCTGTGCAGCACTTTTCTGCCAAACATTTTGCTGCAGCTCATCACACTAATGGACCACAAGACTTGTGGCCTCGCACCTCTGCTGTGCAGCATCTTGCTGCAAAATCATCTTGCACCTTCGGACCACTTGTTGAGTGGCATTGATGCCACGCAGTTGGACCAAGTGAGAATGGCCCTGCTGGACAATGAAAAGCAAATAAAAGCATTTTTATTATTGTGTGCTAGGGATAAAGAAGTTCTGCAAGTTTAGATGGCCATGATGCTTCAAATGGCCTGTATGCCGGTCAGGGCCAGCCGATTTGTTAGACGCACACGGAAGAAGCAAGAAGCAAGATGCAAGATGCAAGCAGCAAGTGCCATTTATGAGTGTGTTGTTGTGTTCTCTCCCCTCCAATCTTCTCTTCCAAAAAGTATAGGTCCTGGGTCATAGCTTTGTAAATAAAGTTAATTTCTGTGCTTGTAAATATAAGAATGTGCCCACCGGCTGTGTGTTTAGTTTGAAATTCCGGAAATACTCGGGTAACTGTGGGTGTGAAACTGTTAGATAGCTGCTCAACGCAATAGGAGGGACATATTTAGTGCTAAAACTGTCGCACACATGGGTCAGACTAAATGCTAGGGGGAACCACACCTATGTGTCACATTTAAACGTAATGGTAATTTTGCATGCCAGGCTCTACCGGTCGTTCCATTGGTGAGTTCGACTCGGGACGAGTCTGGTGAGAGAGGGGTGCAGTGTTGTGGTTTTGGAATAAAGGATAACCCCCCTCATATATAGACGCCACCACAACATGTAGCCTTATGATAGCATAGTTATTTCTTAGTAAATGTAAGGTAGTCTCCTTTCCTGTGTTAGTTTTGCGTTGAGCAGGCCAGTGAGCTCAGGTGTTCTTTTGGCGCTGAAATGCCACGTGCTCGGCCTGAACAAGTCTGGCAAGGCCGAAGGGAGGAGCTGCAGGGGGAGTGGCCGGTAAGCGCGAGCCGCCAATCAGAGCTCGGGGGGAGTGGCCAACCATGGCAATGAGAGGCGGAGCATGGAACATTCGGGTAGGGCCGGGGCGGAGCCATAAAACCCTGCTCCGAGCACCCCCACCCTCCCCCCCCCCCCCCCCCCGCCTCATCAGTTCAGGTCAGTGGAGGTGGAGTGCGAGTTGAGCTGGAGAACGTGCAGGAGACGAGTCAGAACGAGAGAGAAAGAGAATCGCCCAGCCCCTGAACAAGTCGAAGTACTTGCATTGAATTGCCTATTATTATCGTCGTTGTACACAAATTTTCCCCGTGCCCTGCGCTCTGCTGCGCTGTATTAATCGCGTTCGTGAAGACGACCCGTTCCGGGCCACAGACGCGCGATCTCCTCCTGCCTGCATTTTCCCTGTACATGCCGTGACCACCAGAGGGCCACGCCGGGCGAGCTGTCCCGGAGCGACCGACGGCAAGGCGCGTTTGGCGCGCGAACTTCCTTCCTTCTTTTTCCCCGTGTGAGTGAGAGGGAACCAAATGGGAAAGGTGTATGCTGCATGTGTGAGAAGTGTTATGATTTATGGGAGCGAGACATGGATAATGAACGTAGAGCAGCAACGAAGGTTGGAAAGGGTGGAAATGCGAATGGTTCGACGGATGTGCGGAGTATCGTTGAGAGAGAGGAAGACAAATGATGAATTGCGAAAGATGATGGGAATAGAGCCTGTGATTGATGCTGTGAAGAGGAACAGGTTGAGATGGTTTGGTCATGTGTTGAGGAAGGATGAAAGTGACTGGTTGAGAAGAGTGATGGAAATGAATGTAGAAGGAAGCAGAGGACGGGGAAGACCGAGAAAGACTTGGCTAAAGATGGTGGAAGAAGAAATGCGGGCAAGGGGGTTAACAAGGAGAGATGCAGAAAATAGGGCAAAATGGAGAAGATTGTCATGGGGACCGCAAGGCTAACCCCCGCTCTAGCAGGGAAAAAGGCCTTTAAAATGCATGTTGTGTGTTGTTTGAGTGAGAGGGCCCTGTGTCTGGGGTTTAGTTAACATTGTTTAAGCATCTGCTCTGTGTCCCCTTTCCTTTATCCTGATCACTGTACATCATAATAAATTGTGTTCTTCCTCTTATTCGATCGTTCCCGTCCTTTCCATCCATTGGCCTAGCATCGTACGAATAGAACCGCTCGAATCGGGTTCAATAAAAGTAACGTCACGAGTCACGTGATACGCACACCGCTCGTGCGTACTCGATTAGCGTGGCTTGTGCGAGGTCTGGTCCCCGTTTTTGTGGCAGCGTGGGTCAAAGGTACGTGCGGCGTCGAGCCGATACCCTTTTTCACGCTCGCTGCGGAAGTGGCGATTCGGCCTTGTGGACACGAAGACCCAAGGGGGAAAAAGGGGTTTAACCCCCCCCCCCTTTGTAACGTGGACGGGCTTCGGGAGATCCGCAACAAATTGGTGTCAGGAGTGGGGTAATTGGACCTAGAGTGCGCTTCACAATTACGAGTGGACGAAATTTAGTTGTTTAAAATCAAAATTTATATTCGTACGATGGCTGGCTAAAGCGATCAAATGCCGGTGGGAATAATGGAGGATGAGGAAGAACAAGCGTTACGCCTAGGTCCCCTGTCGTTGAAGTGATGCGAGTTGACAAATTGGAAGATGCACGGCGGCCATCTTGGATTTTGACATGGCGACCCAATTTTCAATAGCGTTCTCCCTTATGCGTAGATACACCCACACACCAGATTAGAAGTTAGTAGTTAGTTTATTTTTCAAGATATTTCGCTCACAAGGTTCAGACATATATATGGTGGCGGCCATCTTATATTTTGACGTGGCGACCCAATTTTCAATAGCGTTCTTCCTTATGCCTGGATACACCTACACACCAGATCAGAAGTTGGTACTTCGCTTATTTTTCAAGATATTCCGCTCACAAGGTTCAGACATGCATGGCGGTGGACATCTTGGATTTTGACGTGGGTTGCACCCACACACCAAATTAGAATTCGGTCCTTCGCTTACGCACGCACACACGTTCGCACGGACGCACGCACACACGGACGGACGGAGGGGAAAACCATAGTCCCCCTTTCGCTCCGCGGTGCGACGGGGGACAATTAATGGCCCAAGACCAACAGGAGGAGTTGGTAGTGGAGGAAGCCGAAGAAGGGGCGGTAGCAGGGGCAGAAAATGGCGGCGCCTTGCACGTGTCGGCGGAAGCCGAGCCCGCGGTGCCAAGGTACATGCAATTGCTTATGGCGCAAATGACAGCATCCATGAAAATGGAGGGGGATCGATTGGCTCAAATAAAAGCATCCCTGAACATGCAGGGGGACAAATCCACCAGGCAAATGAAAGAAATGAGGGACGAATCCAGGTGTAACATGGAAAAATTGAGGGAGGAATCCAGGTGCGATATACAGAAGATGAGGGCAGAGTCGAGAAAGGACATTTTAAAAATGGGGGAGGACATTGGGCGCAAGTTGAGCGAGGAAGTCACGGTGGTACGCGACAAGGTGAAACGGTGCGAGGAGCGCGTGGAGAGAGAGTTGAGGCAGAGTACGGTTAAATTACAGGGGGGTATAGAGGAACTGACTCGGGAGGTAGAAAAACCAACGGTGGGACAGCAGGAATTAAGGGAGCAAGTGGGGAAGAATACCGACATAATAGGGGGGCTGAAAGCAGCACAAAAAGAAATAAGGCGGGAAGTGATAGCAACAAAGAAGGAATGTCAAATGGTGCACGAGGGACTGACAAAGAGGATGGACGATGTGGTAGAGACGTTGGGAACGAGGGAACGAGAGATCAGGACCCATGTAGAGACGGCCAGGGTAGTCTTAGAAGGGGAGATTGCGGGGGCGCACCGGGAGATAGAAGGGGTGAAACAAAAGTTGGAGGAAGTAGAAGAGGGGATGAGCGAAATTAAGAAGAGACGGAGGGAAACCAAAAATGAAATAAAGGAGGAGGTGATGGAATATGTACAAGGTCTGTGTTCACATCGTGATGAGGTGCTTGCTGACCAAATAAAAAGTTTACAGGTGTTGGAGGAGAAGCGTGGAGGAAGAAGCCCCGAGGTGAGTGGCGATGATGGCGGAAATGTGTTTGGTGTAAGGGGAGGTTCGACGAGCTTGGGGTTCGGAATGGACCCGGGGGTTCGTGAAAGGCCCATGGCGAGGTGTGCGACTGTTACGGAGTGCATGGAGAAAGAGTATGTGCCAGGGTGTGTGATAATGGGGTGTGTGAAAGGTGTGTGTGCGCCTGGGTGTGCGAGCATGGAGTGGGTAGCGGGTTGCGAAGAGGCAGCCCAGGCATCGACACCGACCGGGGTAGTCCGAAGTGGGACGGGTAACACACGCGAGCCCCCGGGAGGTAGTGTACTATGGGGGCCCAAACTGTTCGGTCCCACGTCAACCCCACAGGGAGCGGCGTACGGGATCCGAACGTCGGGCGGCCATAAGGTTCCGCTCACGACGGCAAGAGTGATTTGAGGGCGTACCTGGCGCAATTCGACCACGTGTGTAGGGGTAATGGTTGGGGGCTGGACGAAGGTGGGATACACCTTGTGGCAGCCCTGCGCGGCGCGGTGGCGGAGGTTCTGACTGCCTTACCACCGGGTGCTATCACCCTGTCGGACCTCCGTTCAGCGCTAATTAATCGATTCGGCGTGGAGCAGCAGAGCGAGCTTGTTAAAGCTCAGCTAGCGGTGCGAAAAAGGAAACCCCAGGAGACCATCGGGGAATTAGTTTATGACATTCGCCGCGCAGTGGGAATAGCACACGCAGACATGGCCGCGACCTCCCAGGAAAATGTGGTGCTGGACCATTTTATCCAGGCCTTTTCGGACCCCGAGCTTCGGCAACAGCTCGCCATGTGGCGCCCGCAGACCCTGAGCCAGGCGGCTGCGGCCCGTTGGGAGGCAGCGAGGCCCCTGGCCCGGGGGAGCAAACGTCACGCAGTGGTGGTGAGACAGGTAGGGCCCGTGGCTAGTGGCGGGCCCCTGAGAGGGTCCGCCCCTGAAAGAGGCCCAGACCTGGAGAACATGGTCCGAAGGCTGGTGGAGCAGCGCCTAGCGGGATCTGGACCATGGCAGGCGGCTCCCAGCGGTGGCACGCGGTGGGCCACTATCAAATGCCCCAAGTCGGGATTACAGGGGGGGCAATGAGGAATGTCGGAGGCACACACCTTACCAGGCAAGGTGTTATAATTCTAACCGGATGGGCCACCGTGTTAAAAATCTAGTAACATCTGACTTCCGGAAAGGGGTCATTTTCAAGATGGCGTCCAAGATGGCCGCCGGGAGCTTAAAATGGCCATATCTCAATTATTATTCAACCTAGAAAGCTGGTTTTGGTGTCTAACCCTAGGTTTTAGGGCCCAAGGAATCCAAGTGAATCAATAAAATTACCATCAGTTAATTATTTATTGACAAGTCCAAGATGGCATCCCAAGGTGACATCCTGATCCACTAAAATGGCTCTGTCGAATAGTAGTCAACCTAGAGAGATATTTTCAGTGTGTATACCTAGGTTTAAGGCACCCAGGAAATCATCAAAATTACTTAAATAAGCACAAAGTAATCAGGTAATCCAGTAAGCCAGGTTTACCAGCCCATTCGGCATTTGTTGTCTTATACAGTTAGTCGCTATTCATCGTCATCCTCCGACTCCTCTGGAAGAAACTTGTTATGTGGATTGTCACATTCTTCAAGTTGGCACGGTCCACAGGTCCCTTCTGGGTGGCACAGTCCTACTACCCTGAACACATGGAGTGCCCTCCCCCCCCCCCCCCCCCAACCCCCCAGGCTATAGCTGGGAAAAGTTGTGTACATTTCTTTTGGAAATGTCTATAAAAAATATGGATTTTGTTTATGCATACATGTACCAAATAATATACTTATTCCTTTTGAGATGAAAATAAATTGTTTGTCAGATTTTTCAGGCCCCCCCCCCCCCTCCCCAATATAAAATAGTCTGTCCCTTACCATAACCTCTCAAGCTTTGTACAAACCTTTGTCTGTAATGATCACTGAATACTGTGGACTGGAGTCACAGGTGGCAGTGGTGTAGACACTTTACACTCTTATCTCCAATCTGAAACACACACTTGGTTCATTAGCTGGTGAGTCGGAGGATGACGATGAATAGCGACTAACTGTATAAGACAACAAATGCCTAATGGGCTGGTAAACCTGGCTTACTGGATTACCTGATTACTTTGTGCTTATTTAAGTAATTTTGATGATTTCCTGGGTGCCTTAAACCTAGGTATACACACTGAAAATATATCTCTAGGTTGACTACTATTCGACACAGCCATTTTAGTGGATCAGGATGTCACCTTGGGATGCCATCTTGGACTTGTCAATAAATAATTAACTGATGGTAATTTTATTGATTCACTTGGATTCCTTGGGCCCTAAAACCTAGGGTTAGACACCAAAACCAGCTTTCTAGGTTGAATAATAATTGAGATATGGCCATTTTAAGCTCCCGGCGGCCATCTTGGACGCCATCTTGAAAATGACCCCTTTCCGGAAGTCAGATGTTACTAGATTTTTAGTATGTTATTTAGCATGCCCAATGGTACCAGAATCCATTGAAAAACCTTTTGTATCAATTTTTAGGGGGTTCAACCATATATTGACCCCTCTACCGGGGGACCCTGCAAGTGGGAATAGATGAGCTGCCATTGGACGGGGTGAGCACGGCCGAAAGGACAGAGCTGGAGGCTTCTGAGGCCATGACCATTCCCCCGGGGGCCGAGGCAATAGTGCCGGCCCGATAGGCGAGCTCGCCCAACCTGGCAGGAGTCCTGCGGCCTGGTCGAACCGGTGGCAGCCCAGTCCGTCCCGGGTTTAGTCGTGGGCCGGACCCTCGTAAAAACGGACGGGCCGGTGGTGGCCGTCCGAGTAATTAATGTTAGTACAGAACCACGCACTATAGGACGGGGCACGAAGATAGCCGGCTGCACCCCAGTTAATAAAGTCATGGCAGTGAGGGACGAGAACATCCAGCCGAGCCGGTCCCAGAGGGAGTCTCCAGAAACTAGTAGGAATTGGCCCGATCCCATTTGTGAGATGGTAAACAGGAGTAGTGTAGAGTTGGAGGAGACCCAGCGGGAGGCCTTACACAAATTAATTGAAACCCATTTGGACATCTTCTCCTTGTCCTCCGAGGTTATTGGACATACGAGCCTGGTGAAACATCAGATCCACACCGGTGAGGCCCGGCCTATTTGTCAGCCCGCCCGACGGCCCCCTTGGAGCAAGAGGGAGGAAGCTGATGAGCAGGTAGAAAAGATGCTCAATGCAGGTATCATTGAGTCCTCGGGAAGTCCTTGGATGTCACCAGTTGTGTTGGTTAAAAAGAAAGATGGAACCATGCGGTTTTGCATGGACTATCGCCAACTAAACAACGTGACACTCAAAGACTCGTATCCCCTGCCTAGAATCGACGATACCCTCGATGCCATTGCGGGCTCAAATTGGTTCTCAACCTTGGACCTTAAGAGTGGGTATTGGCAGGTGGAGATGGATAGGACAGGGTCGGAGAAAACGGCATTTTCCACAGGTAAGGGGCTGTATCAGTTCACTGTGATGCCGTTTGGTTTGTGTAACGCCCCCGCCACCTTTGAACGATTGATGGAGCATGTGCTGGGCGGCATGCCATGGCAGTCATGCCTGGTGTACCTGGATGACGTCCTGGTACATGCTAAAACATTTCCCCAAGCCATAGCAAATTTGGACCAGGTGTTTGGGTGCCTCAGACAGGCAGGGTTGAAGTTGAGTCCGAGTAAGTGCACTTTGTTTGCCAATGAAGTGGCCTATTTAGGTCACGTCATCAGTCGCGAGGGGGTAAAAACAGACCCAGGCAAAATTACAGCAGTAGAGGAGTGGCCCGCACCTCGCAACATCAAAGAGGCGCGGGGGTTTTTGGGACTCTGCTCCTATTACAGGCGTTTGGTGGCAAAATTTGCGGAGATAGCCAGGCGCCTTCACCGGCTTACGGAGAAGGGGACGGGGTTCAATTTGACAAGGGAGTGCAATGAGGCCTTCCTAGCATTGAAGGGGTGTTTGAAATCCGCACCCATTCTAGCTTACCCCACCAGTGACGGGACGTTTACCCTGGACACGGATGCAAGCCATGAGGGATTGGGCACGGTTTTGTCCCAGACACAGGGGGGCGTGGAGAGAGTGATCGCGTATTATAGTCAGGCCATGAGTAAGCCCGAGCGAAATTATTGCGTCACTCGTAAAGGGTTATTGGCCATGCTGGCTGCCATGAGCCATGGTGGAAATTTCTGGTTCGAACTTACCATTCCTCCCTGCAATGGCTCCTCCGGTTCAAGGAGCCGGAGGGCCAAATTGCAAGGTGGTTGGAAAAGTTGCAGCAGTGCAATTTCAGTGTGACCCATAGGGCCAGAAAGGCCCATGGGAATGCCGACGCACTCTCTCGACGTCCCTGTTTGGGGGAAAACTGTAAATTTTGTGCGAGGCATGAGGACAGGGAACAATTGGCAGACCCAACCCCTACCCTCGTAGTCCGTGCAACCCGGGTGAGAGGGCCAATCTTGCCACTAACCGCTGATGAGGATTTTGGAACTTTGGCTTGGAGCACGGTCCAGCGGGAGGATCCCGTACTGGGACCGGTGCAAGAATGGGTTCGATTGGGAAGAAGACCTAGTGG
Source organism: Myxine glutinosa (assembly GCF_964187855.1). Classification (NCBI taxonomy): domain Eukaryota; kingdom Metazoa; phylum Chordata; class Myxini; order Myxiniformes; family Myxinidae; genus Myxine; species Myxine glutinosa. The sequence goes on from NC_136268.1 coordinate 9,386,706, forward strand.
GGAAGAGGTCACCCCCCTCGGGGCACCAACAAAGGCATATTGGGCTCAATGGCAAACCCTGGAATTAAAAAATAACATCTTGTACCGCAAGTGGGTAAAGATTCCCTCTGAAAGAACTTCCTGGCTGGTGATAGTCCCAGAGCAGTTTTAGACCACCATTTTACAGCAGGTGCATGGTACCCACCCCGGCGGCCATTTGGGCAGAACAAAGACAACATCTCGGGTCCGCCGGAGGTTCTATTGGGTAAATATGGGGCGCGATATACAGGACTGGTGTCGGAGATGCGACGCCTGTACTGCTAAAAAGGGACCAGCATGGAGGATGAGGGCCCCCCTTCAATTACACCAGGTGGGGGCCCCCCTTGAGCGGGTGGCTATGGACATATTAGGACCACTACCCCGCACCCACCAAGGTAATAAATACATCCTAGTAGTTATGGACTATTTCACCAAGTGGCCGGAGGCCTATGCCCTCCCCAACCAAGAGGCCGGGGTTGTGGCACAGGCCTTCGTGGAAGGGTTTGTATGTCGGCATGGGATTCCGGAGGAGCTGCACACCGACCAGGGTCGGAATTTTGAGAGCCAATTGTTAAAAGATGTGTGCAAGCTCCTATCAATTCGGAAAACAAGAACAACGCCCTTAAGACCTCAATCTGACGGGATGGTGGAAAGGTTCAATCGAACCCTGGTCCAGCAATTTGCCCTGTTCACCACCACCCGTCAGGACGACTGGGACGAACATCTCCCGTATTTGTTAATGGCCGACCGCACTCGTCAGCACGGGGCCACCGCATGCAGTCCAGCGCTGCTCATGTACGGGCGGGAGTTGCGGGCTCCGCCGATCTGCTATGCGGACCTGTGTCCGAAGTCCCTGATAGACCACCGAGGGAGGGCTATGCACGTCACCTAGAGGAAGGCATGGAGAGGGTCCATGCCTTCGCATGTCGCCAGCTTCAGTTGGCGGGTGCCAAGATGAAGCGCAGGTACGACCACTGGGGCCAGGGGAGCCAATATTCTCCGGGGATGAAGACTTGGTTCTTCAATCCCCGGAGACAGAAGGGCAGATGCCCCAAAATCACCTCGCCTTGGCAAGGCCCGGGGGTCGTCCTGGCGCAAATTTGTGACGTGGTCATTAAGATCAAAATGGGACCACGAGCTCTCCCTCGGATCGTCCATGCCGACAGTTTACGACCCTACACAGGCGAGCAGGCGCCCTCATGGATCGCCTTGGCCTTAGAGGCCGAGGCAGGACCCAGTACCTCCAATGACGGGGGCTCATAGTTCAGAGGACTGGGGGGAAGTAGCGTACCCCACGTGGGGGAATGGTAGTGTCACCATTCCTCACAAGGGGGGGCCCATGAGCATTCGTTTAAGGGGATGGCAGTGAAAGGCCCATGGGGGTGCCAGCAATGGTTGCCTCCATGGGGCACCGAAGCTAGCTGAGGGAGGGCTAGGATAATGTTAGGGATTTAGAAGACAGTAGGGACAAGAGATTTAAGTCGTGACACCTGAACTATAGAGGGGACGGAGAGAGTTTAGGTGGTTCATAAAAAAAGGGAGTGCATAGTGCAAAGGGACGACGAGGGAAGCACGAGTTTTAGGGGAAACCAGTGAGGCAGATGATGCTGTGTGTTTGATGAAGGAATTGTGTTGAGAACAAATGGAATTGTGTAAAAGTAGTGGTGTGAGAAAAGTGGTGTGCAAGATATTTGGTGTGTGAGAATAAATGGTGTGGAATGATTGGTGTGGAGTGCATGGTGCGAAGGATTGAATGGGGGAGGAGTGGAACCCATTCGCGAAAGCCCTGGGGGGTAGAGTAAAGCCAGGTAGCTTTACTCATGTACGGGCGGAGGTAAATTACATGGATATTGACACCTGTGGTGCGGACAGTGGAAAGTAGTGTTTTGTAGGGTGCATGAGACTGTGGAATGGCTGGGCGTGTGGCTTAATTGGTGCATATGGTTATTGAGGCACTCCGCCACTGGTAGTTTGTCGGCCAGGTGAGGCCGTTGGTAGGCTCTGGGAGCTGGTTAGGGTAGTTGTTGAGTAGGGCCCGAGGATCCCAGGAGAGGACCCGGGTTGCCCAATGTCAAGGTGGGCATCAGGGGGTAAGAGCCAGGGAGGGCCTTCCCCAGTTAAGTAGTCGTCAGGAGCAGGCAAGCTCGGGGGCGGCTTCAGTGGCGGAGGTGCGCAGGTAGTTAGACCTGTTGGTGGGGCCACACAACCCAGCCCCGAAATTGTGCGAGGGCACAGATCGAAAATCCGTGGGAGTGAGACCCAAATTCAGAGGGCACCACAGTGTGGGCAATGGGAATTCGGGTTCTTCGAACCACATCGTCTATAGAGGCCGATTGGCAGGGTACGACCCCGGGCAGTTTAAATGAGTTAATGTCAGTAGTGTAGTTAGGATGAGAAATCCCTTCGCACCATCCACAGCCATCCACCATGGAGGACGAGCTCCACACCGAGGCTCTGTAAGCTGATTGAGTAGTGAGACGGATCATGACGTGATGAGACATTGTGCTTTGTTCCATCCCTTCCTTCTTGGGAGGGGTTGGGAGACGAATTTGGAGATAGAGGGGGATATGGGAGACAAAACGTAGAGACGGATTGTAAATACAAGGGGGGCTAGGGTAGTGTAGCCAATGGTGGGGGGTACGGACGGCTAGGGACGAGCCTGCTCTGCTCGCTTTACCGCGTCCCTCGCACCGCACCAGGCATGGTGGTGCCTTGTCACCTTGTTTTTCGTGTACCACTGTGTCCTTTCCATTTTGCTTGTTGTGCTTTGTCTCTCCTCCCTGCCCCCAGGACCATTTTGGAGGCCGAACTGTGCAGCACCATCGCACCATCGCAGCATCCATTCTGCACCCTTGTTCCACCTGTGCAGCCGAACTGTGCTGCCACAGCATTTTTGCTGCCACAAACCACCTTGCTGCACCTTGTCACACTTAAGGACCACAAGCCTTGTCGCCTTGCACCTCTGCTGTGCAGCATCTTGCTGCAAAATCATCTTGCACCTTCGGACCACTTGTCGAGTGGCACTGATGCCACGCAGTTGGACCACGTGAGAGTGGCCCTGCTGGCCAAATAAAAGAAAGTGCGTGCATTATTTGTTATTGTGTGTTAGGGATAAAGAAGATGTGTAAGTTTAGATGGCCCTGATGCTTCAAATGGCCTGTATGCCGGTCAGGGCCAGCCGGTTTTGTTAGCCACACACAGAAGAAGCAAGAAGCAAGATGCAAGATACAAGCAGCAAGTGCCACATTTATGAGTGTTTTGTTGGTTTTTTCCCCTCCAATCTTCTCTTCCTGAAGTACAGGTCCTGGGTCATAGAATTGTAAATATACGTGCATTGTAAAAATAAGAATGTTGCCCACCGGCTGTGTGTTTAGTTTGAAATTCCGGAAATACTCGGGTAGTTGTGGGTGTGAAACTGTTAGATAACTGCTCAACGCAATAGGAGGGACATATTTAGTGCTAAAACTGTCGCACACATGGGTCAGAGTAAATGCTAGGGGGAATCACACCTATGTGTCACATTTAAAAGTAATGGTAATTTTGCATGCCAGGCTCTACCGGTCGTTCCACTGTTGGGGTCGACTCGGGACGAGTCTGGTGAAAGAGGGGTGTAGTGTTATGGTTTTGAGAATAAAGGATAACCCCCCTCGTAGGTAGACGCACCGCAACATGCAGCCTCGCTGTAGTTCAGTTATCTCTTAGTAAATGTAAGTGCAGTCTCCTTTCCTGTGTTAGTTTTGCGTTGAGCAGGCCAGTGAGCTTCGGTGTTCTTTTGCGCTGGAATTCCACGTGCTCGGCCTGAACAAGTCTGGTAAGGCCGAAGGGAGGAGCTGCAGGGGGAGTGGCCGGTAAGCCGCGAGCAGCCAATCAGTGCTCGAGGGGAGTGGCTCACCACAGCGACGGGAGGAGGGGCATGGAACATTCGGGTAAAGCCGGGGAGGGGCTATATAAAATCGTGCCTCGAGCCCCAGCGTAAGAACGAGAGAGAGGTGAGAGTTCACTGTGAGACAAGGAGAGAGAATCGCCCAGCTCCTGAACGAGTCGGAGTGCTTGTAAGTGCTTGAACTGCTTGTAATAGTCTCTTTGTACACGAACATTCCCCGTGCCCTGCGCTCTGCTTCCTGTTTTAATCGCGCTTGTGAAGACGACCCGTTCCGGGCCACAGACGCGCGACCTCCATGCCTGTGCTCCCAGCGTACGTGCCGTGAACACCAGAGGGCGACGCTGGGCGAGCTGTCCGGAGTGGACGACACCAGGATGCGTTTTGGAACGTGAACTTTTCCTTCCTTCTTTTTCCCCGCGTGAGTGATTGGGCCCTTTGTCTGGGCTTTAGTTAACATTGCTTAAGTGCCTGCTCTGTGTCTCTTCGCCTGTACATAGTTAATAAACCTGTGTTCTTCCTCTTATTTGATCGTTCCCATCCTTTCCATCCATTGGCCTAGCATCGTAAGAATAGAACCGCTCGAATCGGGTTCAATAAAAGTAACGGCACAAGTCACATGATACGCACACCGCTCGGGCGTACTCGATTAGCGTGGGTTGTGCGAGGTCTGGTCCCCGTTTTCGTGGCAGCGTGGGTCAAAGGTACGTGCGGCGTCGACCCGATACCCTTTTTCATGCTCGCTGCGGAAGTGGCGATTCGGCCTCGTGGACACGGAGATCCAAGGGGGAAAAAGGGCTTTCACCCCCCCTTTGTAACGTGGACGCGTTTCGGGAGATCCGCAACAATATATATATACACATATATATATATATAAATACTGGCTGAGGAACGGGCATCTTTTAGCTGAGGATAATGACTGTACCTGAGTTGCTGTGTTGTCATGATTTACAGCAATCATAATACAAACAATTATTTTGCACAAATTTATTTGTAGTGTTTGTGATATTACATTTTTATAAGCAATTTAGGTTGAAGATTTAGGTTGAAAAAATTAATAAAATTCAAAAAAGGAACCCCTCAGCACATCCATGAGGGCAGACTGGAAGTTTGGGACGATTGCACCGCACCACCACGTAATTCAAAACACCTCACCACCAAGTAATTCAAAACACCTCACCACCACGTAATTCAAAACACCTCACCCCATGTAATTCAAAACGCCTCAACACCACGTCTTTTAAAAACCTCACCACCAACTAATTCAAAACACCTCACCACCACATAATTAAAAACACCTCACCACCAAGTAATTCAAAACACATCACCATCACATAATTCAAAACACCTCATCACCACGTGTTTTAAAAACACCTCACCACCACGTCATTTAAAAACACCTCACCACCACATAATTAAAAATACCTCATCACCACGTTATTAAAAACACTTCACAACCACAAACAGGAGTTTCAGGGAGTAGTTCAGTGACAACAGACACTGCCCAGATATGTAGATATCTTACTATAATTCACCAAATGTCTGTCCGTCTGTTCGAAGGTACCGCAAAAACGGCTCAACCGATCGAAACGATATTTTGTGTGGGTAATCCTGGGATCTCCAGGAGTAAAATAGGCTATTTAGTTTTTCCAATTTCAGCTTTGGTCTCCAGTATTCTCAGGTTTGGACTACTGCATAACATTCACGTTCGCATAACGTCCATTGTGACGATGTTCTCATTGTGACGATGTATGTGTTCACGGTAGTGTTTGATGTGACGGTGTGAACGTAATTTCTTAATGTTTTTCGTTTCGTCATCCTTTAATGAACGTTTAATGTTTGATGAACGTTTAATGTTTAATGAACATTTAATCCCCTTCGATGTCCGGGGTGTACCCTGGTTAGAATAGGTACACCGTATCCCTGCGTGTCGTAAGAGGCGACTAAGAGGGTTGGCATCAGGAAGGGCATCCGGCCATAAAAACATTGCCTCAAAAAGAGAACCATGACAATTACAACTACATATGGGCAGGGTACAGCCCGAAGTGGAGATCGGTTTCTAAGGTTTGGGACATGGAATGTAGGGACAATGACAGGAGATCAGGAGAAGTGGTGGAAGTATTGATCAGAAGAAGAGTGGACATATGTTGTGTGCAAGAGACGAGATGGAAGGGAAATGGTGTGAGAATGGTGAAGGGTAGGCAGGGACAGAAATACAAGTTTGTGTGGCAAGGGTGCCCGGAGGGCATGAATGGTGTTGGTGTCCTGTTTTCTGAGGAGTTTGTAGACAGTGTGGTGAGTGTGACTAGAGTGAGTGATAGGTTGATGATGGTGAAAATGATGATTGGAAAGCTCTTGGTGAACGTCATCTCGGGATATGCTCCGCAGGTTAGTCAGAGCGATGAAGATAAGGACAAGTTCTGGTGTGCGAAAGAGAAGCTGATGGAAAACGTGAAAGATGAGGAAGTTGTTGTGGTAGGAGGAGACCTAAATGGACATGTGGGAAGGAGTATGGACGGTTTTGAGGGAGTTCATGGGGGTTACGGATATGGTGTGAGAAATGGAGAAGGTGAAAGGATTTTGGAGTTTGCTGATGGAGCTGATTTGTTGATTTGTAATACTCAGTTCCAGAAAGAGGATAATAAGCTTGTTACATACACATCAGGTGGGTCGACGACAACCGTTGACTACCTGATGGTGCGTAGGCAAGATAGGGGGCACCTCCGGGACACAAAGGTGATCCCGGGGGAGGAGGCTATTTCACAGCACCACTTGTTTGTCTGCGACATAAGGGTGAAAGGTGCGAGGAGAGCTCGGTGGGTGAAGCACCAACCGAGAATGAACGTTTTTCGAAGTTAAGTCTGTTCACAATTGTATTTTGTCGAAACTGTATTTATCTTTCGGTGTGTGAAGTTATTGTGTGCAACTTTGGTTGTTTCTCGGTGTTTATCTTTCATAAATTGATCGTCTGTTTGCCGTGTCGTGTCTTGAGGCCTTGTACAGTGTGCACTGTACAACCTTGAGGCTTTGTTTTTCTCTCAGCGGTCCGTCGTTTGTGATCCAATAACTTTCGTTCTCTGTATTCCCAGGCTTTTCACCCATAGCCTACTTCCTTGTGTAAATCTCAACTCAAAAAAAAAACAAAAAAAAACATTTCCTTCTCTGTTCTCATTCGTTTATTCATTCTTATTCGTTCGTTCGTTCTTCGACCACGTGTTTCTCCCCCATTTCCCCAGATAGTTTTCACTCATTAACCTTCAATGTTTACACTTTCCCCTCAAGTTATGTATTCCGTCATATATTATAACACCTTTTTCTTCTTCTTCTTTAAAAGGCTGCTTTCGACTTGCTCACCAAATCAATTCATCCCAAAAAAAATATCCATCTCCTATAGTGCCTTTTTTCTACATTCCCTAAACTCTCCTGCACTCCATCCTCCATCCAGCGTCCTTAAACGTATTTTTAACTCGAAGGTCACAAGAAACTCATTTTGCAATAAATGTTCGTTTCCCATAAATCGTACACTTTCAAAAATCCAATCTCACCCCTCCCCTCCAAATCTTCCCCATAACCCCTCCCCTCCAAATCTTCCCCATCACCCCTCCCCTCCAAATCTTCCCCATCACCCATCCCTTTCAAATCTCCCCCCTTGCCCCCTCCCTCCTAAACTACCCCCTCACCCCTCCCCGCCAAGACGCCCCCTCGCCCCTCCCCTCCTAGACTCCTGCCTCACCCCTCCCCTCCAAATCTCCCCCATATCCCATCCCTTTCAAATCCCTCCCCTTGTCCCTTCCCTCCCAAACTCCCCCCTCACCCCTCCCCTTCAAATCTCCCCACCCTCATTGCTTCTCAATTTCCCCCCTCTCACTCCCCCTCCTCAAAGCGTCCTCCCCGCTTCTTCCCCCTTCAAACTCTCACCTCCATCTCCCCCAACCTTCTGCCTCGCTCTTCCCCCTCCTCAAATAACACCTCATTGTGGCTCACCCAATCACCATCAAACCTTTTGTCCGCCCCAGCCTTCCCTTTCTCCGAGCTATTCTGAAATCTCTGACACACCTTCAACAGCTCTCCCTATCTCTTCCACCTCTTCCACATCTTACCCTACCCCTCCCCCCCCCCTGTTCTGTATCTGATGCTCCCCCTTCCTCTTCATTAACGGTATGGACCTCAAACATCCGGGGCCTTCGTTCAAACTTAACTGATCTCTCCATACAGGTTGCTTCTGTCAAACCAGACGTGATCTGCTTAACAGAAACTTTCCTCCTTTATGATGTCTCTGATTCCATAGTATCTCTCCCGGGCTACTCCCTCCTCCGGTATGATAGACCTGAGCCTCGTCCTGGAGGCGGGGTTGCTATCTTTATCAAAAACTCTCTTCCTCACTCGCCCTGCACTGCACTCTCTCCACCTCACCCCCAGGAATACCTCTGGCTACGGCTTCCCCTTCGCTCCCACCTCTTGTTCATATGTGTGTTGTACCGTCCACCAAACAGTGATGACTCCATCTACATCTCGCTGTCTGATGATATGGACCAACTTCTATCTACTCATCCCAACTCTCTCTTCCTCATATGTGGTGATTTCAATTGTCACCATGCCAGTTGGCTGGGTGTGGGTACCTCTCTCACCAGCCATGGCTCTTCAGCAAAGGACTTCTGCGACTCACTGGGACTGACACAATCTGTCAATTTCCCGACCCGGATCTCAGTCAACGGAACATCTTCTCTTCTGGACTTGGTTATGACTAACTTCCCTGAAAATGTCTGCTGCTCTTCTTCTGCTCCGATCGGATCATCTGATCATGTCCTTGTTAAAGTGGACATCTCTCTGACCATCCTCAGGGAGCCTGCTCAGCGTCGACGAGTCTGGCATTTCACTCAGGCCAACTGGCACAGTCTTCAAGCAGCCATCAATCATCTGGACTGGTCTCCCATCTCTACCACCTCTGACATCAACTCATCCTGGGAATTCTTCCAAAGTAAATTGCTCTCTCTCATGCACAGATTTATCCCATCTCGTCTTCAGTTGTCATACCCTTCCTCCCGTCCATGGTACACGGAATCTTGTGGTGAGGCTGTTGCCCAGAAACAACTTGCCTTCGTCTCCTGGAAAGCAAATCCAACGGAAGGAAATCTCATTTCCTTTCACAAAGCCCGAAACAAGTGTGTGTCCACCCTCAGGAGAGCCAGGAAACAATATCTCTCCGTTCTCAAGACCGAACTCTCTTATCTGTCTCCCTCTTCCAAATCCTGGTGGCGTCTGGTCAAATCCGTTTCTGGTGTTTGTTCCCCCTCCATCCCCTCCCTTACCTCAAACGGCTACACAGCTGACTCCGCACATGAAAAAGCTGAATGCCTCAACTCTGTGTTTGCCTCTAAATCTTGTGTCCCAAACCCATCCCTCTCTGTACCCACCATACCCAGTCGTACCCTGCTGCTCCTGGACTCCGTGTCCTTTCCTCCTGACAAGGTGGAAAAGTTTCTGTCAACCCTCGACTCTGATTCTGCAACTGGACCCGACGGCATCAGCCCACGGGTCCTAAAATCCTGCTCTGCTGCTCTATCTCACCCTCTCTCTGTTCTCTTCACCCTCTCTTTTGCTCAAGGTCAACTGCCATCTGCTTGGAAATCAGCCATCATCACCGCTTTGCACAAAAAAGGTGCAAAAACAGATCCTAGCAACTACAGACCAATCAGCCTTCTCCCAATTATCAGCAAAGTCATGGAATCCATCATTGCTTCGGATATGAAATCTTTCCTCTTCTCCAATGGCTTGATCTCTGATCATCAATTTGGTTTCAGACCAGGTCACTCTACTCTGGACATGCTGCTTCTGCTGTCTCAACAATGGATGGAGGTCCTCAATGCCAAACAGGAAATTAGAGCTGTCTCCCTCGACATATCACGTGCCTTCGACACGGTCTGGCACCCCGCTCTGCTCACCAAACTCTCCTCCTTTGGTATCCATGGAAATCTCCACGCATGGCTGGCGGACTTCCTCTCTAGTCGTCGTCAACGTGTGGCCCTGAATGGGTTTCTCTCATCTCCTCTTCCTGTTCAGGCTGGAGTTCCCCAAGGCAGTGTTCTGGGCCCCGTGCTTTTTCTGGTCTTCATCAATGATCTCTCTGACTCTCTCGAAAATCCTCTCTATCTCTTTGCTGATGACTCCACTCTCTGCCGCGCCATTCCTCTTCCCTCAGATCGGCAGTCTGCTGCCTCCTCACTCTCTGAAGACCTGGACAAAATCACAGACTGGTCAAACAAGTGGAACATGTCTTTCAATCCTGACAAATCTCACACTCTTACTATGTCTCTCCGAAAAGATCGACTGGACAACCCTCCCATCTACTTTCTCAACAATCCTCTCCAAGAAGTTCTGTCGCTCAAGATTTTGGGTCTCACTATCTGCCATGATCTTTCTTGGGAAAACCACATTTCCAAGCTGGCCTCCAAAGCCAGTCGCCGACTGGGCATCCTCCGTCGTGCGAAGTCCTTCCTCGGCACACCTGAGCTCCTCACCACATACAAGGCTTTCATCCGCAGGTCAATGGAATACTGTTCTCCCCTATGGGCCGGTGCTCCTGCCTCACACCTAGCTCGGCTTCACGCTGTTGAAACCAAAGCTTTCAGAATTATTGGAATCTCCCGCGATGAAGCTATCTCTGAGGGCCTTTCACTCACTCACCGCAGGCAGGTAGGTGGTCTTTCTGTCTTCTACCGACTCCTCTCCGGCCTTGCACCCCCAACTCTCTCTGTGCCCTGTCCCCAAAATATTCCTACAGGTCGCACAAGATCTGCCAGCAACCCTCTGATGGTTAAACTGCCGAAATCTCGGCTCTCTGCTCACCTTCACTCTTTCATTCCTCTTTTCTCCCGCCTCTGGAACAAACTCCCTCACTCCCTTCAATCCCACTCCTCCCTCCAGGTCTTTAAAACAGCTGTTCACCACCATCTCTTATCTTCCCCCATCCAAAACCTTGATCTTTTCTACACCCGCTAATTCACCCCAGATCCACCTTGTTTGAAATTCCAACTTCTTTCCTGGAAGTCCTGGCAGTGTCCATATGTTTTATACCTCTCCCACCGCCCCCTTCCCATGCCCCCCCCCCCCCCCCAAAGCCCTCGCCCTCTCTCAGATCTCTCGATGTCTCCATGTCTCTCGGTCCCTGCTCTCAAATGTTGTGTTTGTGTCCTTCCCCCTCTCTCCCCATCTTGTCTACCGCTCCCGATGTTATATGTTTTATGTGTCGGTTTGTCTTTCTGTGTGATTAATGTTCGCTCTTTCACGAGCCTCGATCTTGTATACAAAAAAAAAAAAAAAAAAAAAAATTAAAAAGGTGTGGAGGTTGAAAGAGGTGACAGTAAGGGAGGCATTAAAAGAGAGGCTGAGTAGGGTAGGAAATGGGGAAAATGTTCGGAAGGCATGGAGGAAAATGTCGGAGAAAGCTTGGATTCGGAAGAGGGTCAGAGAGCGGTATTCAGGATTGCAAAGCAGATAGCGAAAGAGAGGTGTGATGTGATGGGGGTGAGTTGCTTGAAGGATGAAGTGGGACAAATCGTTGTGGACCCAGATGGAATTAAAGGAAGATGGAAAAGATATATGGAAATGCTGTTGAATACAGAGAATGAATGGGATGGCAACATAGAGAGTAACCCAGTTTTAGGACCGGCAGAGAAGATAACTGAGAAGGAAGTTGAGGAAGCGATAAAAGCAATGAAGAGTAGAAAAGCGGGAGGGCCGACAGGAGTTGTGGGAGATATGTTGAAGGCAGCAGGAAGTTGGAGTGTGAAGAGAATGACAGAGATCTGTAATCTGGTGGTGAAAGAAGGCCGCATTCCAGTGGTTTGGGAACCGAGTACCCTAGTCCCTCTATACAAGGGGAAAGGTGACCCTCTGGAGTGTGGCTCGTACCGAGCGATAAAGTTATTGGAGCATGGAATGAAGGTATTGGAAAGGGTGTTGGAGAGGAGGATAAGGAAGAAGGTGAAGATCGACGAAATGCAGTTTGGATTTATGCCAGGAAGAGGAACGACAGACGCGCTCTTTATTGTGAGGCAGTTGCAGGAGAAGTACGTGGAGAAGAGGAAGAAGTTGTTTCTTGGGTTTGTTGATCTGGAGAAAGCATTCGATAGGGTTCCACGCGAAGTATTGACATGGGCATTGAGGAAGTTAGGAGTGGAGGAATGGTTGATCAGAGTAGTGATGGCGATTTACAAAAGAGCGCGCACAGCTGTAAGGACGAAGGACGGGGACAGTGGTGAGTTTGAGGTGAAGGTGGGAGTGCATCATGGGGCGGTACTAAGTCCACTACTATTTGTAGATGTGATGGAGGTGCTGGCTCAGAACGTAAAGGAGGGTTTACCATGGGAGTTGTTTTATGCAGATGATCTGGTGTTGATTGCAGAAAGTATGGATGGACTGAAGGAAAAGATGAACAAGTGGAAGGAATGTATGGAGACAAAAGGTCTGAAGGTGTATATAGGAAAGACGAAGGTGATGGCAAGTGGTAAAGCATGTGGTGAGGTGGAAAGAACTGGGAAGTGGCCATGTGCTGTGTGCAGGAAGGGTGTCGGAGTGAACTCCATTCAATGTACAATGTGCACTGAGTGGGTTCATCAAAAATGTAGTGGTCTGAGAGGGTCATTAATCAGTGTGGCAGCTACATTCAAATGTAATGTGTGCACAGAGGCAGCTGAAGATGGAGGAAATGTTGAGTTGGATCTCGGAGACGCGTGAAGCTGGAAGGTGTGAAAACATTTTGCTACCTCGGAGACATGCTGAATAGAGAAGGTGGATCAGACTCGGCAACGGTTGCAAGAGTGAGATGTGCATGGAAGAAGTTTCGGGAACTGAGTGGCGTGCTGATGAGGAGGGGAGTGTCATTGAAGATGAAGGGAAAGGTGTATGCTGCATGTGTGAGAAGTGTTATGATTTATGGGAGCGAGACATGGGTAATGAACGTAGAGCAGCAACGAAGGCTGGAAAGGGTGGAAATGCGAATGGTTCGGTGGATGTGCGGAGTATCGTTGAGAGAGAGGAAGACAAATGATGAATTGCGAAAGATGATGGGAATAGAGCCTGTGATTGATGCTGTGAAGAGGAACATGTTGAGATGGTTTGGTCATGTGTTGAGGAAGGATGAAAGTGACTGGTTGAGAATATATATATAATAACCACCTTTAGAGGCCATTTTTCCCCGCAAAGCGGGGGTTGGCCTTTTTCGGGAACCGTGGTTGTTGTTGTTTTTTGGTCCTCTTTTTGAAGCAATGTTTTACGGCCGGATGGCCTTCCTGCCGCCAACCCTTTTTGTCGCCTTTTACGACAAGCAGGGAATTACCAGTGAACTGGTTCTCAATTTGCCGACCTCGGAAGGATGACAGGCTGAGTCAACCCCCCTGGCGTTAATTAAGCGATCGACCGGGATTCGAACCCAGGATCCTAGGATCCTAAGCCGGCACCCTAGCCGCTAGCCCAACACCAGGGACTGGTGATGGAAATGAATGTAGAAGGAAGTAGAGGACGGGGAAGACTGAGAAAGAGTTGGCTAAAGATGGTGGAAGAAGAAATGCAGGCAAGGGGGTTAACAAGGAGAGATGCAGAAAATAGGGCAAAATGGAGAAGATTGTCATGGGGAACGCAAGGCTAACCCCCGCTCTAGCAGGGAAAATGGCCTTTAAAATGCATGTTGTGTGTTGTTGATGTCCGGGGCCGCATGCGCGCTACTCTGGACGGGCCAGCGTGTACCTTGCCCTTCGCCGTCACGCTCGGGTAAACCGCTGAGCCCCATCCGTGATGGGGACTGGGGCTTGAGATAGTTTCCTTCATTAAAAGTATAATAAACGCTGTCTCCATCGATCTTGCCAAGGCCGTAACAGCCTTAACATTTCATCTCGACATGAGAGAATTCCACATAGCTATTTGGGTGGTGAATACGCTAACAGATAGCTGTCTCCATCGATCTTGCCAAGGCCGTAACAGCTATCGGCTCAAAATCCTTTTAACTGTTGATTTGGTACAGTTACACGTATCGGGAATTTGGTACACGTATCGGGAGTACATACAACATAGCGATTGTGAACACTTATCGATCATGATTCACGATCAGATCACCACGATCATAGTGTATCGATCACGATTTGAAACAGTGATGGACAGTGATGTGGCTTTTATTGAAATTCTAAAGATACTGTTTAGATTTTGATGATTTGCGTGTGATATGATTCAACGGATGTTTATATGAATCGTTTAAAATAAAAAACCTTCAACTTCTGAAATTTTGCCTTTTCATTTGGGCTTCCCAATTGGAGCCCCACCCATAGGGCGGGTACCGTTGCTAGTATAGATAAATGACTGTACCTGAGTTGCTGTTTTGTCATGGTTTACAGCTTTACACCAATCATAATTCAAACAATCATAATGCACAAATGTATTTGTAATATACGTGATATTACATTTTATAAACAATTGAAGTTGAAAAAAAAAAATTCCCCAAAAAACAAAAATAATAAATTGGAAAAATTTTCAAATAAAATACCCTTAGGACATACCGACGGAAGAGGTAGGTGCATACCAGATGTTTGGTAGGATTTCACAAAAGTTTGAGGGAGTGTGTGTGTATATATATATACATATATATCTATATATATATATATATATATATATATATATATATATATATATATATATATATATATATATATATATACATATACACACACAGACTTGGCATTTAATATGGAATTTTTTTTTGTGGGGGTGAACTTACTTTTCAAGATGTCTTCGAACCAAAATTTCATTGGAATTATGTTGAAATTATTCTAGATTTTGTTAATGTGACCTTTAAAAGAAACAAAAACCACATTTGACATTTCGAAGCAAATAAATTGATCCTTGAAAGTGATGTAAACTGATATCGAACTCAATTCACGGACAGTACTGTGTTAAACTTCTGTGCGTTTTCCAGAAGTATCTCTTTATTTTTCACATTAGCCAAAAAAATTTTCAACAAAAACAAAAGTTAAATTACGACGGGGATTACGGACAGTAAAATTACAGTTCAGTACTTCGTGTAACCCCCACGAGCATTCAGGAGAGCACATAGACATCGAGGCATGCTGTTCACGAGATTTGTTCACAGGAATCGCTTGCCATGCAGTGACAATAGTATGCTGCAATTCACGCACAGAGGTTGGCTGCTGGTCCAAGTTGTCGATTTGACGCGTTAATTCTGCCCACAAGTTCTCTATCGGATTCATATCCGGGGACATGGCAGGCCACTCCATATGCTCTACACCGCGGTCAGGAAGAAAGTGTTGGATCATGCGAGCACGATGAGGCCATGCATTGTCATCTTGGAAGACAAAGTTTCCTCGAAAGGCTGCACGAGCAAATGGAAGCAATGTTTCTTCCAGAATGGCCCTGTACTTGAACTGGTTCAGGTTTCCATTCAGAACAACCAGGTCAGTTTTGCCCCCTGCATGAAAAGCAGCCCAAACGGTCACCCCACCACCTCCAGCTTGGACTCTTGGCACTATACAATCTTCGTTGTGGGCTTCATGCACTTGTCTGCGCACTCGGACGCGGCCATCTTGACGATAGACCAGAAATCTAGACTCGTCACTCAAGGTCACGTGATTCCAGTGTCCTGGCTGCCATTGACGGTGCTCTCTGTCCCACTGCAATCGGCACTGGCTGTGTTGTCTGGTCAGGCGTGGCTTTCTCAGGGGACGCCTGGCACGATAGCCTGCTTGAACCAGTCGTTGGTTGACTAGCCTTCTGGATACAGGCACGTTTGTCAGTTGCTGCCACTCCGCCGTAAGCCGATTAGCTGACTTGGTACGGCCATTGCAGACTAACCGGTGCAGCTGGCGATCATCGCTCCTTGTGGTTCTGTGTGGACGTCCTGGCCTCGGTATTGGAGTATGGACACCCCTCTGAGCATTTCGTTTCAGGATCTTTGACACCTGACCTTGAGTGATGCCATACTGCTGAGCAATAGCATGCTGTGTCATGCCAGAATTTCGTAAAGCCACCACTCCATGACAAACAGCATTGTCAAGTTGACGGACCATCTCCAGAGGAAGCGGCAATAACTTTTGTAGACGTGCAGCAGTTGGTTTCCACTAATACAGAACGCAACAACCCTTATCTACCCGATTGTGAAGCCAATCGTCAAATGTACCTGTCCTTACATTTTGTCACGCCACCTGTGATATAATCCTGTTATTGACTTCTTGCTGCGAAAGACAATCAGCGACATGGTTCTTTCAACAAAGACATCACCGAAGGGTAAAAGAAACTCACCAGATTGATATACTGAGTTCAGAAAGTAAACCCAAGTCAAGAAAGAAAAAAAATTCCATATTAAATGCCAAGTCTGTGTATATATATATATATATATATATATATATATATATATATATATATATATATATATATATATATATATATATATATATATACATATATACATACATACATACACACACACACACACACACACACACACACACACACACACACACACACACACACACACACACACACACACACACACACACACACACACACACACACACACACACACATGCTGTTGCGGTTTTGGGAAACCGCCAAGCAGTAACGGCAACCACCATAGATGTCTCTTAGAATTGTGTTATTTCATCGCAGTACATTATCTCAGTCCCTTCCCCTTATATGGGTGAGGATGTCGTTATGCGTTGAGGAGGGAAAGACAGGCCCTTCACTCAAAAGGGGATAATTTGCCAGGCAGTGCATGCAGGCTCAAAAGCACACCAGCCAAGTGAGTGCTCAAATTTACCTGTCACGCTGCAGTCCACGAGATGAGGCAGCCTTATGTCCCATAGTGGCCAAAGAGCATCACAATAAAAGTCCCTTCACCAAAGAGTGTCATGGTAAAAGTCCCTTTGAGAGGGCTTGTGGGGGCAGGGTGACAAACTCCACCAATCGGCAGCCCGGTCCCACCTTTGCAAGGGCCTGAAAAAAAGGCCTTGCACACGTGTCTCTCTGTCTCTGTCTCTCTCCCGGACCCTCTCTCAGGTCTCTGCACGGACCTGCTCTCTGCCTGCCTGTTTCCCTCTGCACGTGCCTGCTCTCTGCCTGCAGGTTTCACTCTGCACGTGCCTGCTCTCTGCCTGCAGGTTTCACTCTGCACGTGCCTGCTCTCTGCCTGCAGGTTTCACTCTGCACGTGCCTGCTCTCTGCCTGCAGGTTTCACTCTGCACGTGCCTGCATGATTTTACCTCTTGGCCGGACACTCTCTCTTCTCTTGACGTGCCTGCATGCCGCTCTCTGCTTTTTTTATGGGTATCGCCCCAGACAAGGTATACTAGATAAGGTAAGGGGTAAGCCACTCTCGGTATATAGAAGGTTAGAAGAATAGAAGGATAAAGCAAAACAAAATAAAAATAAATAAATAAAAATACTAAGAAAACATCTAAGAGACAGGAAGTAGCAGAGGTCGGGTAAAATGCAATTAAACCTCCTTGGACTTTGTTCTCTCTGCACGTGCCTGCATGACACTCTCTGCTGGACAGAAAGGCCTTGGACTTTGTTCTCTCTGCACGTGCCTGCATGACGCTCTCTGCTGGACAGAAAGGCCTTGGACTTTGTTCTCTCTGCACGTGCCTGCATGACGCTCTCTGCTGGACAGAAAGGCCTTGGACTTTGTTCTCTCTGCACATGCCTGCATGACGCTCTCTGCTGGATAGAAAGGCCTTGACTTTATTCTCTCGGCACGTGCCTGCTCTCTGCCTGCCGATTGCACTCTGCACGTGGTCATCGGACACTAAGCAAGTGTTCATCAGACTCTCTGCACTCTGCACGATTTGTACTCTTTTTCTGCACGAGATCACAATGTGCTTACTCTCCACGTGTCCCTAGCAATCTTACCTGCATGGTTCCCGATGCACTCACTCTGCCGAGTTCTTGACACTTTTTACCTGCTGAAGTTCGTGCTGAGTATCTCCTTTACTTGCTCAAGTTTGTGCTGGGGATCGCCTTTACCCACTCGGGGTGCTCAGTCACAACATCAAGACAAAGGTCGTCAAAGGGAAAAGCATCGAGTAACATTGTAACCATTTGGTAGCAGGATCCCAACGTTCGTTTTCCCCTCCCCTCCCCCGTGAATGTGTGCTGGGCACCCTTGTTGTGTCTATTTGTAGTAATTGTCATAAGGCGTAGATTAAGCTAAATGTCTGCCTCTTGTCCCTTTTTCTTTCCTACCGATAAGTTGCAGTGTACATATTTGTAGATAAATCGAATCGTTAAACGTTTCCTTTCCAACTGTCCGCAAATGCCCTTTCTTTCAATGGTCCGCCAATGTCCGTGACCGTAACATATTTGTTGTCCAGGAGTGGGATTTCGAACCTCCAGACATCGTAACAATTTTGGTGTTCAGGAGTCATTAGCATCAGCACAGCGGGTACCAACGGTTGCTCAGCCATTCAAATTTACATCCAGGAACAAAAGTGCTACACTGCAGGAGACAGGTACGTTCCCCGATTGGAATCGTCACGTGGTACAGGTAAGCGGTGTCAGCTGATTGGACCCTGCTACCATGCGACGGACCAATTGGCATTTGTAGTTGCTGGTCCACAACCTGCCGAAGTCAGAAGTTATTTGTGCGTAGCAGCCTCAGGTCCGGTAAGTTCGGGAGGGAACGCAGGCTAACCCCCTCGTAGTAGACCCGATATATATACATATACATCTATATACATACATACATACATACATACATATATATATACATATATATATATATATATATATATATATATATATATATATATATATATATATATATATATATTATTACGGTCCGCGGATTAGGATGTTATTTTTACCGAGCGGAGGTATAACCGCGGCCGAACTGTTCTTCCCCGATTCACCCGATTTACCCAAACGTTGGCCGTATCGCGCCACAGCTACTCAATCTGGAAAACTCTAAAGCGACCGAATGCAAAGAGGAAGAAGACGTACAGAAGAGTAACTGGGTTTATTATTATTTACACACATAAGCAAAAAGAAAGCAGTCACGTTTATTTACAGGGGACATGAGACGCAGGTGACACAGTGCAAATTACTAGCTTAGACTGACTTAGTTTACTACCCAGGACAGAACAAACAAAACAAACTCACGTAGGCAAAATTGGGAACTTGCAGGCAGGAATGGCTGGAAAGGATGAGCAGGTGGGATCACAGGGCACGGCGAGCGGGTCCACTCCGGGCGGGAAGCGGGGGGGCCGGCGGCTCCTTGTATTCCGCTTTACAGCGCACACTGTCAGGGCTTCACGCGGCTGGTTGAAACGGGGCTGCCCTCCTCTGCTGTATCTCTCGTGTAGCTTGCTTCGTAAAAGCTCCTCGGCTTTCTCTTGGACCCTTCCTTTTCGTGTACCTCTCCACGCAGCTCAGCTCAGCCTTTCTCTCACTTCTCTCCAGCCCATCTCTTTGGGGGACACCTCGCGGCGGGTTATATAGGCCCCGCCCCTCAACCTTTTCGAACCTCCCCCAAACGCTCTTCCTCCGCCCTCTCAAACCAAACCCCTCGTGCTCGGTTGGTTGTTCGGGGCTGGCTCACTCCTCCCCTCTATGACGAGGTGGAGACACGCCCTTCTTTCCCAACCCTGCCTCGTGGCCAATGGTGGTTGAAGAAAACCGCCCAAAATGCAGTTGGCCATTGAAATGAAATGAAAGGGGATCTACTCTTATTTCACTTGGTGCAATGGAGTATTTAAATTAATGGGAGACACGGCCTTACCCTAAGACACATAATAAGATATAAGCTACTGAACAAGGGTTATTTCGGGTCCTGCAATGTGGTGTTTCATGGAATAACTACCGAGACGCCCTTTGACCTTTACACTACGGAGGTATTTACAAGGATCATGACATTTACAAAGGGTGATCTTTACAACAATTTACACTACAACAACAAAAAAAAAAAACCATTCTCATATCCACAACAATATATATATATATACAGTGAAACCTTGACTTACGAGTTTAATTTCTCACTTTTCACTCACTAGCTTTAATTTCACTCACTAGTTTAATTTCACTCACTCACTCACCGCAGGCAGGTTGGTGGTCTTTCTGTCTTCTACCGACTCCTCTCCGGCCTTGCTCCCCCAGCTCTCTCCTGCTCTGTCCCCCCAATATTCCTTCAGGTCGCACAAGATCTGCCTGCAACCCTCTTATGGTTAAACTGCCAAAGTCTAGGCTCTCTGCTCACCTTCACTCTTTCATTCCCCTTTTCTCCCGCCTCTGGAACAAACTCCCCCACTCCCTTCAATCCCACTCCTCCCTCCAGGTCTTTAAAACAGCTGTTCACCACCATCTCTTATCTTCCCCCATCGAAAACCTTGATCTTTTCTACCCCCGGTAATTCACCCCAGAGTCCTTGCAGTGTTCATATGTTTTATTCCTCTCCCACCTCCCCCCAAGTCCTCCCGATGTCCCTGCTCTCAAATGTTGTGTTTGTGTCCTTCCCCCTCTCTTTTGTGTCCTTCCCCCTCTCTCCCCATCTTGTCTGCCGCTCCCCTTGTTTTTTGTGTTTTGTGTGTCGGTTTGTCTTTTTTGTGTGATCAATGTTAGCTCTTTCACGAGCCTCGATCTTGTATACAAAAAAAAAAAAAAAAAAAAAAAAAAAAATCGTTCTGTGACCGAGCTCGTAACTCAATTTGCTCGTTTCTCAAATTAAATTTCCCCATTAAAATGAATTGAAATGCTATTAATCCGTTCCAGCCCCCCAAAAACCACACCAATTTTTTTTGAAATATATATATATAAATATCTCGCGCTTTATATTTCACCTGTATGCAGCATACAAGTTGGCAGGATGGCCTGGACTGGAGGTACGCACACTTGACTCTAAACTGTCCATCCTGGGTTTGAATCCCGACCCAGCTATAACCTGTCATGTCGGTGTTTCACAGGCAGGGTGATTCATCAATGTGTGTACCGCTAAACTGGGCGCCCCGTTTGCGTCCCATTAGTTGTTGGATTTTTTATTTATATATATATATATATATATTTTTGTGTATACAAGATCGAGGCTCGTGAAAGAGCGAACATTAATCACACAGAAAGACAAACCGACACATAAAACATATAACATCGGGAGCGGTAGACAAGATGGGGAGAGAGGGGGAAGGACACAAACACAACATTTGAGAGCAGGGACCGAGAGACATGGAGACATCGAGAGATCTGAGAGAGGGCGAGGGCTTTGGGGGGGGGGGGGGGCATGGGAAGGGGGCGGTGGGAGAGGTATAAAACATATGGACACTGCCAGGACTTCCAGGAAAGAAGTTGGAATTTCAAACAAGGTGGATCTGGGGTGAATTAGCGGGGGTAGAAAAGATCAAGGTTTTGGATGGGGGAAGATAAGAGATGGTGGTGAACAGCTGTTTTAAAGACCTGGAGGGAGGAGTGGGATTGACAGGAGTGAGGGAGTTTGTTCCAGAGGCGGGAGAAAAGAGGAATGAAAGAGTGAAGGTGAGCAGTGAAGGATGTTAAGGATCTCACCGTGTCTTCCACAAAGAGAAGGCGAGCTATCGCCGGCACTCTGAACAAGTTGTGGCCTGGCATGCTCTTCTCCTCTGCCATTATATACGTCCTCCTCGGCATCTTTTTCCAGAAGAGCCCTGTCTCGTCACAGTTGAAGATTTGCTGGGGGATGTATCCTTCGGCTTCTATCAGTTCGGCAAAAGTTATAATAAAATCTTCAGCTGCCTTCACATCCGAGCTTGCTGCCTCACCATGCCTGACGACGGAGTGAATGCCGGTCCTCTTCTTAAAATTATCAAACCATCCCCGACTGGCTTTGAATGACTTCCGATGCCTCGTCCGTTGATGTTCCCGCCGTCTGCTGCACCAAATCCCCGTAAATGTCTCGTGCCTTCTCACAGATGATGCTCTCGGTCACGGTATCTCCTGCGAGCTGCTTCTCCGTCAACCACACAAACAACAACTTCTCCATCTCTTCATGGACAGAGGTCCGGAGCTTTGAAATAATCTTAACGCCCTTGGCTGGCGTTATAGCCTTTATCGACTCCTTCTGCTTCAAAATCGTACATATCGTAGAAGTACTACGATCGTACTGCCTCGCCAAGTCGACAACACGCACACCTCGCTCATGTTTTTCGACGATTACGTGTTTTATATCCAAGCTCGCTCGCTCGTATCTCAGATCTCGGCTCGCATCACAAAGCAAAAAAATCGACCGAGCGACGGCTCGTATCTCTGAAAACTCGTAAGTTGGTGCACTCGTAAGTCAAGGTTTCACTGTATATATATATATATATATATATATATATATATATATATATATATATATATATATATATATATATATATATATATATATATATATATCACATCAAAAAAAAGGCAATCCGAATTCAAGGGGTTAATATGCAAAGGTTATTTAGTTTGACAATTTACCTGTGATTTACCAATTATGAGGAGATTCTCAGCTTTCCATTGATGCCTTTCATGCATCATTGCTGTCACACATGACCGAGTACATGTGCATTGAAAATGACAAGTTCAAATCACATTTTTACAAGTTTGGCTAATCGGTGCAAGACAGTTTTAAATGGACGCATTACTTGTTGACTGCCAAGTTGATTATGTAAAATTGTTAAGCTGGTCTGGTAATCATCGGTTGCGTCATCCTTTGTTTAAGATGGGTATTTAAGATGGGCCTACAGTGTATGGGTTTAGAGACAGTCTGAGTCATTGAAAATATGGTTCAACTTACGACTGAACAGCGGACCTTCGTGGTTTCAACCTTTCACCAAACTGGAAGTTTGCAGCGAACTCGTGATGCGTTCAGGGAACGTTTCTCAGAACGGGAGCTTCCAGCAGCCAAAACCATCTGGGCGAATGTTAGAAAATACCAAGAGCATGGCACTCGCCTCAACCGCAACAAGCAGAATTCTGGTAGGAGGCGCACTGGGCGATTGGAAATGAACATTGCAGCAGTAAGACAGCACGTTTTGGAGCATCCTAGGGATATGAGCGCAAGACGAAATGGGACGGGATTGCCTTCGGCAACATTCAACCGAATCACAAGACTGGACATCCACCAACATCCATATCGGATTCACATCCGGCATCAACTTACACCAGGGGATTTTGCTAGGAGGCTGGTGCTTGCCAGATGGTTGATAGCACGTTGTGAAGCAGATGTCAATTTCCTGCGGTATCTCGTTATCGGCGACGAAGCTGCTTTCGCCATTGACGGCATGGTCAATACCCATAATGTTCTTGAATATGCACCGACAGGACAACCCCCGGAATAATTTTGACACCAACATGAATTGACAAAAGTGGACTGTTTGGTTGGGACTTTGTGGAAGTGGTCAGGTGATCGGACCATTTTTCTTTCAAAGGAATGCCAATGGTAACAGGTATCTGCAGATGATCAATGATGAAGTTTTACCGCAGCTGTCCGAGATCGACTGAGGGAACTCTTTGGAGACCAAGTCATCACCCTCAACCATGCAGTGGAATGGCCGCCAAGATCAAATGACCTCACACCATGTGATTATTTCCTTTGGGGACATTTAAAGAACAAGGTGTTCGTAACTCCTCCCCGTGATCTTGACGAATTGCAGGGCCGTATTCGACATGAAGTGGATGCTTTGCGCAATGACCCGGCTATGGTGAGACGAGCAATTCAGGGCATGATCCACCGCTGTGAGCTTTATGTTGAAAGGGGAGGTGGACATGTTGAAGGTGTGGGTGCATAAAGGCCAATCATTCCTGAGAAAAGTTCACATCTGACGTTCATTTTGCACCAATTATCCTGACTTGCATCGATTAGCCAAACTTGTAAAAATGTGATTTGTACTTGTCATTTTCAATGAACATGTACTCGGTCATGTGTGACAGCAATGATGCATGGAAGGTATCAATGGAAAGCTGAGGATCTCCTCTTAATTAGTAAACCACATGTAAATTGTCAAAATTAATAACCTTTGCATATTAACTCCTTGAATTCGGATTACCATTTTTTTGATCCACACTGTATATATGTATGTATGTATGTATGTATGTATGTATATGTATGTGTATGTATGTGTATATATATATATATATATATATATATATATATATATATATATATATATATATATAATCGGAAGAAATTAAATGAATAGCGGACGTAGCTTCAAGACGGTCGATCTTTTATTTTCGACACGCTTTCGACCAAACAGGTCTTCTTCTTAGTCTACAAGAGCAGCAGGCATGCATATAAGACAGGCATGAATGATGTTGATATATGATCAAAATAAATACAAAAAGAAGAGATATCGTTAATGCTTACTCACCTTCCTAGAGTTCAACGAAAGTAAGCCTACGTTACAGTTACAGTTTACGTTACAGTAAACTGATACACTCATTCTGATCACTCATTTCTGATTTACTTGCAAAATGCAAGAACAATCCATTTGATAGATATTTGATGATGTCTGCTCGTAGGATTCAGCAGCATGTCACCTGGTGTTGCCTCCAAATGTGTGATGTTAATAACATCCAAGGCTTGAGTCTCTAAAACATCGAGCAGCTCTGGTCGAAAAGCAGGAGCTCCGGAAAAATAGATTGTGACATCCGGATATAATTGAGCCCCCTGTCCCCGTCCATAGCTATTTCAGCGAGACATGCAAGACGGAAGTAATTCAAGCTCACATTCAAAAATAAGTAACGTGACATCAGGTGGAAGATAGCATCAAACATTTGTTGATAAAATAATAATAATAATTCATTTATTTTGTATAGCGCTTTTCATGAAGAATGAAAACTAGAACGGCACTCGGTAGAGCGCATATCTCCACCAGGCTGAACAGTTTAGGCTTTGTATCGCACCGACGGTCGGCATCTGGACTGGATCCAAAATACAATTGGCTTGTTCTTGTCACACACCCAACTCATCCACCAAGTTTTTCCATAATCTGTCCACAACTTTTTGAAACATCGTGCTATACATATCGATTTTGGCTCTACCTCTCAATGGTGAAGAACCACTAAAAATTCTGGTATCTGGAGCCAGATCTTCACCAAAATCTAATCAATTCTTCCTCGTCACACACACCCAACCTGTCCACCAAGTTTTGTCTGAATCCATCCATAACTTTTTGAGATATCGTGCTCACAGCCAAACAAACAAACAACAAGACGTCATACAGAGCACGATACCTTAGGTGGCGGAGGTAATAACATGATGGATACAATATAAGGTTTAACTACCTACCAACACAAATTCATTCATTCAGATCGCTCACAGCGTGAAGGTAATTTTTAAAGGACTTTTTGGATTTTTCCAATGAAATGTCGGACCTCTTTAATCATTTCTGTCTCATTCATTAAATCTGCCACAGAAGGTGGACGCCGGAAGGAAGTTAAGCTTTCACCCCTGTCTGTTTTACTGTCTGTGAACCTGATGTCTCAAAAAGTTATGGATGGATTTGGCCGAAACGAATTGATTTTATTTTAGTGAAGATCCTGATCTGGGTATGAGAAATTTTGAATTTTTATAGTGATTCTTCATAATTGAGCCAAAAATGATATTTCAAGAAGTTATGGATGGGTTATGACAAAACGTGGTGGATGCGTTGGGTATGTGACAAGAACAAGCCGATTGTATTTTGTTTCTGGTCCAGATGGAGATCGGGCCTATCAGTGGGATACAAAATGTAAACTGTTCAGCCTGTAGGAGGTATGCGCTCTACCGAGTGCCATTCTAGTTCTACATGGTATTATATAGGGCAGAGTTTGTGAGATGCACAAACTATATCTTTTGAAGAGTTGACAGTTGGGTTGAGCTGAAAATAAATTGATGGGAAAATGGCTCACACATGACGTCAGGGATATATTTGGGTTTATTAAACCAACCACAGCGACAAGTGGAGAACAATTATTATTTTGTCATTTTAGACAGACAAGCACTAATTAGCAATCAACAGTACAAGAACACTAAGCCCCACTTAAGAGCGCAACAAGCAATCATTCAGCCACACGAAAACCAAGTGAGTCTTTAAACCATAGTTCATTTTTCTCCGACAGAAATTTGGGGACTCCCTTGGTTTTAAGCATGCATGGCAGGATTCAATGTATTGTTATGTCGGGTGGGGTAGTGATATGTAGAGCCAGATAGATCTGAGTAGGTAGGTATTCGTCTGTCACGGTAAGGAATCTGACCTGTAATAAGTTTCATGTGTAGGCGATTTGTCGGTTATGTATACCTGTGGACATACCAGGATGTTCGTGTGTCAAATAGAATAGGGATTAAAGAGTAGCGCCCCTGTGTGCCCACACCTGGTCGCCAAACCTTTGTCCCTTATGGCAATGCACACATGTAGACAAGTAGTTAGGTCCCTAGTACAACACTAAATAAATCCCTCCCCTGACATGACTTTGGAAGACGAACAGGCAAGGAAACCAGGCCGGGGCACCACCGATGATGGCCACCGCCAATTACACCTTGCAGCTCTTGCGGTTCGTGCTCTTGGAGAGTCCTGTCCCTGGTTGCGTTGGCTGGCAGTCTTGGCCCTGGTTGAGTTGGCTTGAGAGTTGGCTTATCGATCGTGTGTGAAGATCGACCTCGTGGTGCTTGGAGCGGTGTTCGGTGCTGTGGTGCTGGAGCGAGGGACCTCGTGGGTGCATTAGGGCCGAACGGAGCCGTGTTGGACGGCAGACAAGACAAGACGAGGGACAGATAAGGCCGCACGCACCATTCCCCAATTACACGACGAACGTGTTCTTTTATTAATTCTCCCCTCGTCTCGTTTCTGAAGTCTGGTGTGTGGGATCCCAATTTAGTTACATTATTTGATTACCGTCGCGTTTCTTGTTATCGGGTCCGTGAATAAATCTTTATTTTTGTACATTTTAATTCGGTGTCGCGTGCATTAATTTCCCTGCAGCTGCCGTCGTTTCACCAAGGTAAGTGCTTTTGCCACAGCCTTCCATTTTCCTTCTTCCTCCCGCTTTTCATAGCCGAATCCGTGTTTGGCCATCGCCTCCATTAAATCCGTTCAGGCCTATCTGCGACCTTCTGGTGTTAACCAGAGTCGCACGACAACTGGTAGTCAGTAGTGGGATTGAACCCTAAAAAAAATTGGTGTCAGTGTGGAGAATTTGAACGCAAAATTTTTTAGTCAGAGGCGATAAATTTGCACCGGCGATCGGTGCGCGAGACGCTGACGGAGCGTCGTTAAAAGTTAAATTTTATTCCTGTAAAAGACGCGCGGGGAAGCTACTCCTTCTTACGGATGGAAGAGGTAAGCGGTATGGAGGAAAGGAGGATGGAAGCTGCGGGAACTAGTGGGAGTGAGTCGGAAGTAGTTGGGGGGTTTGACCATAGCGTTGGAACTTCCCCCGCCGTAGGGATGGCTGTGACACTCCACCGGGCCTGGATGGAAAGGTTAATGGAACGATTTGCTGAACAATTGAGTGGCATACTATGGGGAGGTCGTGAACGATTGGAGGCCTGTAGTAAACAAAGGGATGCCCATATTAAAGAAACGAAAACCCCATGTGAACAAACGAATGAATTAAAGAAAGAACAAAAGAACGATTCACATGGGGTCCAGGAGAAGCCAATGGTGGCAGAAATTCAATCGGAACGGGGGGGGGGGGGGGGGAAGGCAAATTGGGAATTGCACAGGGAATGGCAATTGTGGAATGTGCACAGGTGAACGTGGAGTGCCCACAGGTGAATGGGGAAGGAAATTGGGAATGTGGAAATGGTAATGGGGAATGTTTCCCACCTGCTGGCCTGGTTGTGTATCGGGACCGGGTGGCTGCCACAACACCTCAACCGGGGGATGGATTTGAATCCTTGCTGTGCCAGGGCGGTGGTTCAGAGCAAGAGGGTGTAGAGTTATTGGGGGTCCGTGTAATGGAGCCGGAATTGATGGGGGATGATGATGAGGATGATGTGATTCAGCGGCTGGGGACCTGGGACAATCCCATGGAGGACAAGGTTGACCAGGCCCAAAGGAGTCTGGGTGATGAGGTGAGTCGGTCCGAGGAGGTGGTTGTGGTGACCGAGGGGACCCTCACCATGCACTACGATTTGGTAACGGAGGCTCCGAAATTACATAACCAGTTGGGGGAGTGTTTTGGATCTGAGCTGGATTTGGAAATTGGAGGATCGGGAGATAGAGCCTCTGGAGATTTGGTCACCGTAGGGAATGTGGACCAGCTGCAGGGAGGGGCAGAACAACCTGTAGGAGTTGTTACCTGCAGCGGCGGTTTGGCAAGGGAAATGAAAATTTTTAAAAGGAAAAATAAATTTAGATTTAAATGGGAAATGGATTTGGCACAGCCGTGGTTGGATTTGGTCCCCCGGCTGTGGAATTCGGAACAGGAGAGGTCATTGGGGATGGCCTCGGGCAAAATTTGCCCCTTTCAAAATTTGGTAATGCCAGCCAGCTGGGGGGCTGTGCTGGCGCAATTTGGATGTGGGCTCTAGCCATGGGTGTCATGGTACGTCCTGGGCCCCACGGGGGGTCTGGTGGAGTGTGGCGTCCCTTGTCCGTCGGGGCGCCGTCCGAGCTGGTGGCTCGGGCCGACAGGGTCACCGGACCCTGGTGGGGGTTAAGACCTCCAGGGGGGTCTGAGGTGGGTTCTAAGCCTGGAATGGCAAATATTGAGGACCACTAGGGGGAGGTGTTGTGGGTCGCGCTTTCGTGGTGGCACTGCGGACGGCCAACTTGAGCCTGATGTAGTGACCACCCGGGCATGCGGCCTGACACCCTCCTCCTGAGACTCTGGGACAGCCAGCATGTGATGACCTGCCATGCTGTGCTGGGCTATGGACGTGGGTCAAACCGCATGGACAGGAATGAGATAGCCCACCGGACAACCATTGGGGCATCTGTGGAACGTGATGGTGTAAGAGTGACCTTCCACAGATGTTCCGTTATGATTTATGGACTCTCGGTTTGGGAAGGGAGCCATGGGGATGTGATCGGGAATGTGTAACGTGCCGAGCATATGGGCCATGCTCGGCTGGCATGTGTATGGCAAAGCATCTTTCTTTGGTGAGGATAGTGAAATGTGAAAAATGTTTGGCATGGGTAATCTGTGGGTTAGATGCAAATTTAAGGGTGAATTTTGTGAAGAGAAATGGTGGACACTGTTTTGTGACACCATTATTGATCCAGGTGTGTAGACCAAAGTGTTGGAGGCTGTGATAAAATTGATAGGGTAGCAGGACACAGCTTCCAACTGGTTGCGTGGGCGACTGTGCTGATATTTGGGACGCGGAGTCATGGGGATGCAGTTGTGTGGTCTGGGGTTCAACGTGGTGCTATGGGTGTCCGAGGTGTGTGGACCATGTCTTCTGGGTGGGTCTCCTGATGGAGCATGGCTGTCGACTGGACCGTGGTGTGGTCAAGTGTGGGTGAGCACTGGGGGCTGCGGTTCTGTGGACTGGGGGACCAGAAGGCGGCGTAGGTGACGTGAGGGGAATGCCACGCACTGCGACCATCTCCCCCAGGGCCGAGGTTGTGTGTGCGGTAGTGTGTGTTGTGGCAGCAGGTGCTCACCACATTGGCCAGCTGGGGCTGGTGCAGCCGTGTTCCTCGCAGGGGGGCCGAAGGATGGATGGTGGGTCGCACCCTTGTGGACACTCATGGGCCATGTTGGCGTTTTGACTGCTCACCTTGTCCCGATAACCCTTGCACGGTAGAGGTGCAGAGCTGTCGTGGCCACAGGTAGTTGTGTTGTGTCGTAATGATCACCGTTGGATGCGGATCCACATACCTTCCAGTGTAGTGGGGACAAAAGAGAAATTTGGAAAATTTGATTGGTCCAATGTGAAATTTTGGGATTTTGAAGGGTGGATGGCACTTTGGGTCTGAGCAACCTGCAACTACCTGCACTTGAGGTGAGTGGTTGGATGTGTACTGTCCCAGGCTTCAGGACTTGCTTGTGGAAATTTTGGGGACATGTAATTTGGAGTTGGGAGGCAGGTGAGAATGATGACATGGCCAGTGAGGGGGATGGAATGGGTGCCACAGAATCTTGTGGGTGGCGTTTGTGTTAGTGTTGTGGTTATGTGTTTTGATGTGGTCGTGAGAGTGGAAACTGAGAATGAGTGATGATTATCATGATCATTGTGAAATGTGGTTCAATGTGAATGGGTTTTCACATGTGTCAGGCCATGGCAAAACTCTTGTAACATCTTTGGAATTGTGCTGAGTTGTGTTGAAAATGGAATGGCAGCGGAGGAGGAAGTGTGTTTTGGGGTCTTGTGGGTGGGGAAGGTGTGTGTGTCCGCAGGTACGGATCAAGCTCTGAGGAGCGATGCCTGCGGCCCCCCTCTGCGGCAATTACCCCTGGCAGCCAGTGGTATCTGGAAATTGGAGCTCGTTGGTGGAGGGTCTGGTTGGGCGCCGTGCGGTAAAGGAGTCCCCCGGTGACCCGTGTTGCTGCGCTGAAGCAGGAGGCCACGGAGGAGCCTGGTGTGTGGAGACCATCACCGGCGGGGTAACGGCGGAAAGGGCTGTTGGGCTGGCACGGGGCCAAGAGGTAAAGGGGGGAGGGGGGGCAATGAACTTGTAAGTCCGTTGACTTGTTTTGGGACTGCGGGCACCACAGCCTGAAGCGCCCCCACCATCTTTTTGTGCGGTACCTCCCCACTGCCTAGTAGTAGAAATGACATGCACACATGAATGGCATCAATGCCATGGTCCTGCAGGGGGGTGAAAAATGTGCTTTGGAATGATTTTTGTGCAGTGAATGATTTTCGGAATGAGTGAGTGGTTAAGGGGTTTGTGTTGAATGAATGTGGGTGAAATCTACCGAGCCATGTCACTCACCTGTAACACCTGTACAGGGCCCGTGGAAATTTAGGGGCGCATTGGGGATGGCCCTGCAGGTAAGGTTGCGTCTTGTGGCATCCACCGGGGGACGCGGTCTGTAGACCGGGGTTGTACAAATGTTTAGGGTTTTGGAATTTTTGTAAGTTTGTTAAGTTTTGTGGTTAAGTAGATTTTTGCATGTTGTTTGTTCCTCCCACCACAGGAGCGATGAAATGAAGGCCAATGTACATACATACTTGCATGATTGTTAAGGGGATTAGCATGTTAAGAAGCACAGGTAGGAAGTCCGACTCACTTCCCACAGCCCTCCTGATTTATTTCATAGGTTAATTAAGTGTGAGACAGTAAGTGTTAAGGCTGGGATGGTAGTGCCTGCAGTGAACCTAGCAGGAGCTATGGTTCCAGGTGGGGGGCTGTGTTATGTCGGGTGGGGTAGTGATATGTAGAGCCAGATAGATCTGTGTAGGTAGGTATTCGTCTGTCGCGCTAAGGAATCTGACCTGCAATAAGTTTCATGTGTGGGCGATTTGTCGGTTAAGATGTATACCTGTGGACATACCAGGATGCTCATGCGTTAAATAGAATAGGGATTAAAGAGTAGCGCCCCTGTGTGTCCACACCTTGTAGCCAAACCTTTGTCCCTTATGACAATGCACACCTGTAGACACGTAGTTAGGTCCCGAGTACAACACTAAATAAATCCCTCCCCTGACATGACTTTGGAAGACGAACAGGCAAGGAAACCAGGCTGGGGCACCGCCAATGATGGCCGCCGCCAATTACACCTCCGACAGGCCGAGCCACATCGAGTGCCACGCGCTATGACTACGGAACAGGGAACGAGTGAAGAGCGGCGCGGTAGGCACGGACATCCAGCCGGCGAGTCGGTGGAGGGCACTGATTGGGTGGCGCGCCGGGGCTGACGTCACCACCGCGGGAAGGTTATTTAAGGGCGCGCCGAAGGACATTTTCTCTCTTGCGTCTCTTGCAGCTCTTGCGGTTCGTGCTCTTGGAGAGTCCTGTCCCTGGTTGTGTTGGCTGGCAGTCTTGGCCCTGGTTGAGTTAGCTTGAGAGTTGCCTTATCGATCGTGTGTGAAGATCGACCTCGTGGTGCTTGGAGCGGTGTTCGGTGCTGTGGTGCTGGAGCGAGGGACCTCGTGGGTGCATCGGGGCTGAACGGAGCCGTGTTGGACGGCAGACAAGACAAGACGAGGGACAGATAAGGCTGCACGCACCATTCCCCAATTACATGACGAACGTGTTCTTTTATTAATTCTCCCCTCGTCTCGTTTCTGAAGTCTGGTGTGTGGGATCCCAATTTAATTACATTATTTGATTACCATCGCGTTTCTTGTTATCGGGTCCGTGAATAAATCTTTATTTTTGTACATTTTAATTCGGTGTCGCGTGCATTAATTTCCCTGCAGCTGCTGTCGTTTCACCAAGGTAAGTGCTTTTGCCACAGCCTTCCATTTTCCTTCTTCCTCCCGTGTTTCATAGCCGAATCCGTGTTTGGCCGTCGCCTCCATTAAATCCGTTCAGGCCTATCCGCGACCTTCTGGTGTTAACCGGAGTCGCACGACAGTATGTCGGTAAATGTTGATAAACTTCCATTTCAGATCACATTCACAAACTGATGGAAAATAATTTCCATTGTTAGGTGAAATTTATAGAAAGAGGCCCTAAAAAAATTAAAGGTTAAAAACTTGACAGTTCCATTAATGTGCAAGCGAGTTCATAGAACACCTTAACCCATACAGTCTCGAGAAAAAGGACATGGGACTTTATTGAAACAAGAACAACAATGTCGAATTATAAATGATAATGCTATTGCACCTCTGTGCCATGTGGTGATCATAACTACCAAGATTGGGGAATTTCTACACAGCCGGTTAGGAGGAGGTAGCGTGACGGACAAACGGACAGACAGAGCCGATTACAATATTCGCCCCAGCGTTTTCAAAAACAGTGGAGATCAACATTTAATCACATGTTTACCGCAGGTGATGTACCCTCTTTTACACCACCTTATGTAACACGTTAATTAGATATTCAGGCCTGTTGTTTGTGCTCTTTATGACATCCCTAAAAATAAGTTTCCTGTTTGGAATGATTTGTTTATTTTGTTTGACTGCTAAAAAGACAGACAGACAAATGCAATTGCTTCACCGATGTGTATGTTAGCGGTACAAGATGCTGTACAATTTGCCAAATTCAGAGCCAAAGTACTACTAAACTGCAAGGTACATATTCCAATTTGTGTTCTGCAGTTGAAAATATAAAATCCAATTGAAATAAAGTAGGTCCTCAGTCTTTATCCCAGTTTGCATACGCACGCAGGGTAAAAATGCAATGAGCGAAATTGGTATTTACAATGCTAAGGTACATCTTTGCGAAAACGGCCGATCGGTGTACCGTGCATGCATGCGTGGGGTTAGAGTGTAGAAAGAGCTCAAGGGTGGCGCATTGAGTGCATAGTGTGTGCATGGCTAAGAAAGAGCATGCACACGCAGTTATCTTATTCGCAGGTGGTTGCGTGTTTACACTAAAAAATGAACATCGATTTTATCCGTTGAAATTATATATTTGTTAAAGCACAAATCAAACTCCGCCAAGCTCTTACTCTTAACGTACAGCACCTTGATATGGTCCACTCCAGAGAGAATAAGATTCTCCCAACAGATCGGCTATAGGGTCATTCCATGTCAAATCATCAAAGAATCTGCCGTCATCTCTCAGATTTTTGTAAAACTTTGGGAACCAATTGGGACCCATGAAAAACGGCAAGAACTCAAATATTTTTTGCTAACAGCCTCTTAATTAGTGAGATACAGACTAACGAACTTTGGACTAATTAGCGCGACGTCGCGAATTCAAATGGCCATATCTCTAAAAGTATAACACCTAGAGAGCTGGTTTTGGTGTCATGTTAAAGGTATTTTCATGCCCTATGAATTTGTCTGGGCAACATTTTCCTACCTCCAACCACAAAAAAGTTATCACAAAATATAAACTTCAATTGTGAATCCCCAAAAAATGTATCCTTCAAATTTCCTCAAATTCATCCCAGAGGTACCTTATGATGTCAAGAAGCTTCCACATAAATTTTGTGATGGGCACTCCAATAGTTTCTGAGATATGAGCAATAATGTACATGTACGTATGGCATATAGGTTCGAAAATCAGCATTTGTAATGTATTATACAATCAATAAGTGAGTTCAAGTACACAGTGTTCACTAACCTGACTTAGGCTTTCAATTTCCTCTTGACTTAGGCTTAAATGTTTTTGCATATGTTGCTTTTTCCCATTGACTAGAACAGAAACAAAGTCTTTCATGCAGGCATTTGTCTGCTTATGGTCTCTGACAAGTAGAATTCCCTGACCTTTTCCTCAACTTCCTTTGAAATCGCTTTTCCCGTCTTTGGGTTAGGCATTGTGAGAATTCCTTGTTCTCTGACCAATGCCTTTGCTTTCCTAGCCATGTAGCTTGACACATCAAACTCCTCTGTGATCTCAGCAATTGTCCAGCTTTTTGGCAGAACAGTCAGCACCTGCACTTGTTCACTTTTCTTGGTCGTTGATTCAAACTTGTGCTTGAGTTGTTCTATCATCTCCTGTCCTGCATCCTGGAGTTTGTTAGATGGCAATCCTGTCGCGATTTCCAATTTTTTCTTCACAGTGTCACCGATTTTCTTGGTTTTGGATTTCACATATTTATAAGCAGCAAGTCTCTTTTTTGGAATAGGTGATTCTCCAATCAATCCCAAAGACTCATTCAGTGTATTCAGTTCCATTTCAGGAGAATGAAATTCAAACTCCCCTGAACTGCCTGGTATTGGTGATTCACCTCCACCATCATTGTCCTCACTACTGCTAATAGCGCTGCTGGTCACTGGTAATGGTATTTCACTCTGAGTCTCTACCACACCTGGTTGTCTTTTTGCCAGTTTCTTACGACACTGGGTACAGATTTTCTGTGCACTTTGCAGTTTGAGGCTTGGATGAGTGGCTATGGCTTTTTGGCTAACAGCGCTCAAGCCAGACGACTTTGGTTTTTCATGAGCTCCAAAGGGATTGCAGCAGGATTTCTGCTTCAAGATGAACTTTTCCTTGGCAGTCGTCATTTTTCTGCAGCTCCTTCAGAAGTGAACTGCCAATTTCTGTTGGTGGCAGGCCTAAGCATTACACTAAGCCAACTTGGACTTTCCCTGGGGATCTTAGACTGTGAAAGTTGCATCACCTCGAATTACCCACATGGGAAATCCCAGTTGGAATTCCCCAGATGAGAATTCCCCTCAGGCCCAGTTGAAAATGAAAGTATATGATACTTCAAAGCAATTGATGGTTGTTCCCTGTGTTCCCTGTCATGGCTAGGTTAGAATGATTGTATAATACATTACAAATGCTGATTTTCGAACCTATATGCCATACGTACATGTACATTATTGCTCATATCTCAGAAACTATTGGAGTGCCCATCACAAAACTTATGTGGAAGCTTCTTGACATCATAAGGTACATCTGGGATGAATTTGAGGAAATTTGAAGGATACATTTTTTTTGGATTCACGATTGAAGTTTATATTTTGTGATAACTTTTTTGTGATTGGAGGTAGGAAAATGTTGCCCAGACAAATTTATAGGGCATGAAAATACCTTTAAAATGACACCAAAACCAGCTCTCTAGGTGTTATACTTTTAGAGATATGGCCATTTGAATTCGCGACATCGCGCTAATTAGTCCAAAGTTCGTTAACCTGTATCTCACTAATTAAGAGGCTGTTAGCAAAAATATTTGAGTTCTAGCTGTTTTTCATGGGTCCCAATTGGTTCCCAAAGTTTTACAAAAATCTGAGAGATGACGGCAGATTCTTTGATGATTTGACATGGAATGACCCTATAGCGTAATCCCCTCCTCCACCCTCCCCACCATGACGTCGACATTGGACGCTCCAGCCGTGCCTCCATATAGGCCGCAGGCTCATCACAACAGCATTGTCGAAACATGATGATTTTAAGTTTTAAATGGAATATTTGGGAAGTGTTAGGTTAGGCATGCAAGCTGTTACAGCCAAACTTTATGGGATTTAGGACCTCCTTTTTGGGGATTTTATTTTTATTTTTATTTTTTTAGGAATCTGGCTCAAAAAGCCAAACATCTACAAATTGCATGACATGTGTGACATATCACTCTTTGCCATTTTGTAAAAATAATAAATTTTAGTTGCATGAAGAACCAGTCCTTGCAGATGGTTTAATTCCTCACAAATTGGCCTATTTTAGTAGGATTTGTAATACCCGTTCCCACCAGGCGGTGCTATACGAAACACATTTACATAAAGAGACCTGGGGTCGTTCCGCCAACCCAGAACCCACTGGGGCGAGGAATTCATTTTTTAAACTACCTAAAACTTTCCCAGGCACACCCCGAATACAGCTACCAGTTTTCAACTCATTCCATCCAGTGGTTCAGGAGTGCATAGAAGTCAAACAAGCAAAAACTTCTCAAATTACATATAGCACGATTGATACATACAAAGCAAAACAAAGGCAGTACTTGCAAATACAACTTTTATAAATAGCTTATAAGATTTGAAAGACAGTAATGACAAATGCACACAGATATCTTGTTTGAAAAAAGATGAAAGGTGTCAAAACAGCCTTACCATGTGGTAATTTCGTTTTTTGCAAAAAAGTTCACGTCTTATGGTGGGTTTTGGAAGTTCGTGAAAATAAATAATTTGAAAGGTTACAGATTGGACATGAAAGAGTTAATGTGAGAGGTCTCCCAAGGATGTTTTCAAAGTCATGCTTTAGTTTATGGAGGAGTTTCTTTTGTTCTCTCCAAATTGGCAGCAGCGCTGCCAATTCAAACGTGGCTCTAGACAATTGACCCAAAATCGTTTACTCGTGTAGTCCTCAATGCTAAGGTGAACAGTATCCATTAAAACCATAGGTGTTGCTTGATGTGAGGAGGAAAATGGAGGGGATGTTTCTTCTTCAGTTAATACGACGATTGTAGTATTAATGTCAAGTTATTATTGGACAGCAAACTAACATTTTAAATTACGTTTATAATATACAGTGGCTGAATAAATGGCTGTCAAATTAACACAGCACTTACAGGAGCTGAATCACTCAAGTTGGACTAATTCCTGAACACGATAGCCCAATCTATGTACATCTGCTTGGTATTTGTTTGAAACACGATCAGAGTTTGGAATGGGGAAGGGGTCGGGCGAAAAGGAGGGGGAGGGGAGGGGGGTGGAAGGGATGCAGCAGGTCATTACTCTAGCATGGCTGCAAGAATCATTTCCTCTCAACTACACAAAATAAATAAATAAAGTGAGTTCATGCATACACAAGTCTGGTGTGCTTTAAAAAAAAATCAAAAAAATCACTTGTGCCTGTCTGTTGCTGACAAGGGGTAACTACAAAGGAGTGAAAAAGTTTTCCCCTGAAAAAGGTTTGTTCCAAAAAAACGATTCCAATTGTATCAGGAAAGTGCATATTAGGTAATATTACAACCTTTATTACTTTTATGATGAAGCGAGGTCCGATTCGTCAATCTTGCAAGACATCGCAAGACTAAAAATATATATGGATCAGAAACATGGAATTTTTAAATCGAATATAGAGTTCACACACTTTGGTCAATGGAGTTATCGTCAGATGGGTGCGCCAGTTGAAGAAGATCAGAAACGAGAAATCAATGTGATCATTAACTACAGGTCTTTGTCTCTTTAGTCTGAGTTAAAGATTCCTCGTGATTTTGATGACGAGCTCAAACTCGCTGAAAAAACGAATATCAATACAAAAGACAAAAGCAGGTCAATCACAGGCTGCCGACCGTGGCCGGTTTCCCAACATCTCTAAGGGTCGACCACCGTTCACCAACAAAACCAAGAAGGTGCCCAAAGTGAAGTGCTAGCAACAATTCCAAATAAGAAAAACGAAAACTGGGGCTCAAAATTTTTTTGGAAGATTTTTACTCTACCCCCATCACCACACCCACCAACCCCCATTCCCCACCCCCCTCCCATCTCCACCCGATACATAATGATCAGATAAGCCTCAAACATAAGGACACTGAAGCCTATCGTAAACCTATGCTGGGACCCAAGTTAACTCATAGTTTTAAAGGCAGAACCTGAGATATAAAAAAAAACAGCTGACCTTGGGAAACACTTTTTCTCCACAACTCAGCTAGCGAGAAAAAGGCAATAACAGCAATTGTGTGACAGTAATCATTAAGATGCACCCATTTTACCACTCTGTTTTCTCTTCCTTACTCTTACCCTAGAGGATGGGGCACGAGCCCAGGCTTGCTCATGGCCCCGGGGAATAGACAGGGAGGAAGAAAGCCATCCTAGTGCTGATCTGATAATCACCCTTGGCTGCCGCCAACACACATGGAAGCCATTTCTAATTAACAGCACCAACCCCTGTACCTCCTTCCTCTAACCACTCACTTCCTTCTCACCTCTGAGATTCTTTAAAAAAAAAAAAAAAGTACAGCAATTTTAACAAAGCAATAATTACAGAGGCTAGATCTTACTTCGTAGTTTCAAGCTGCAGCAAGAACAAAAACAGCGAAAGTCAGAAAGCGCCACAAAGAACTGGTTGGTAGGGGTGCAAAAACAAGACAA
Organism: Myxine glutinosa; assembly: GCF_964187855.1. Lineage (NCBI taxonomy): Eukaryota > Metazoa > Chordata > Myxini > Myxiniformes > Myxinidae > Myxine > Myxine glutinosa. The sequence goes on from NC_136268.1 coordinate 9,425,117, forward strand.
AAGGAAAAGGACAAGACCACAGCTTCACCCAATCAGTGCCCCAAAGTCCTTCGGAGCCTTTATTCCACCCCAAAGGAAGCTTCCGGTGGCAGGACGTCTTAAATGTCAAAAACAGCCAGAACTCAACTACCATTTTGCTTCAAAGGGCACTAGTATAGCCTTTCACATGAGTAGTAGTATGCCAGTTGTTAATATTCAGTATGCAGCTGAATGAATGACATGGCCAGCCGGCCTGTGACAGCTTTCATTACGGGGTTAGCAACAGACAAGGGGCAGATGGTAAACTCCACCCCGGTTGCTCCGAGCTAAATCGCATCCCTGCTGATTTGCTGCTAATACCGTGTAAACACACAGCCTGCTGCCTACATATCACACAGCAAACCCTTACCTAAAATCTGCCCCAGAGCCAGAGGCCTGCTTTATCAAAACCTACACCCATGGTATAAAAACAAGTTCTTAAAAACAACATTACTTTAAACTCATTGAACCCCAGATCATTGAACCCAGAGAATATATTCCAACTTCCTCGCTTAAATAGGAACCTGCCTCCAGTCACGGCCTGTGGGATTCTTACCTCTGTGTCTGTTTGTTGTCTTGTCAAACATAAGCATTGCGTCCTCTACCTGGAAAAATAAAAATAAAACAAGGAAAAGAAATAAACATTTTGACCAAGCAATAAGCACATACAAACTTGTCTTTACGATACATTAATCTAAACAAATGAGAAACCACTCTCAACCGTCCAAAACCTGTAGATGAAAACAACAAATCAAATAAATTATGCCTTAGTGGGTCTTTTCCCCAACAATTCCATACCTTAGCTTTGGTAAGCACCCTTACGGTATGGTCTAGCTTTGCTTTATTAAATTACAGATCTGCAAGAACAAACATGCTCAAGGTCACAAACACTCTCTTATGCATTTATTTTATTCACAAAGGTCAAATGTTACTAATTACTTGTTTCAAATGTTCAAGTAGAAATCAAGTCAACGCTTACTAAATAAACAAAACGAACAAAATAAATAAATAAATAAATGACATTATTCCAGCAACGATACATGATGGATATTAGCCGTGCTCATGGAACAAGCAGAAAACATTTTTGAAAGGAGCCAAGAGCTCGCCATGTGAGGGAAGGAGGAGGTGAAGGAAGGAGGGCAATGAAAAGTGACTGTGTACGTTTGAGTATGAAGGAGGAGCTGTGGAATAGTAGTAACAGACTGGCAGAGATACATGCACTTTTGCTAGAACATGGTATGGCATCATGGGCTAATGATGTCTTGCCGTAGAGGCAGGATGCACACATTCAAATAAAATGTCAGAGATCAATTTGTTAAATGTCAAAAAAATTTCTGACCCACATTTAAAACAGATGCCAGATCCATCACACGTCAGCCAGCAGGAAATAAATTAATTAATTAATTAATAAACAAACAAATGGAGTGCCAACATGTTAAAGTAAACGAGCATTTTTTTTTCTCCCCAAACTCCTCATCCAAACCGGCCCCGGATGCCTGTCAGTCCTGCCTTTTCCCCCAGCCATGAACACAAAGCAGCTTTAACGGCTCCTAATTCCCAACATCACCTCCACTCTACAACCCTCTCCCACCCCCTATCCCCTTGTCCCTTCACCAACCTACCAAAGCCTCTGAAGTGCATACATTCCACTCACACAGACCTCGGGAAACAAGTCTTCAGAGTGGACCCAAAAACTAATGCCAAAATTCATACTCGCAACTCGTCACATTCGTCCCAGCTTATGATATTTACATCCAGTTTAAATGCATCATTTCTGATAGAGCTGTAGACCCAATGGAGCAACAGTTCTGGGGTTCAAGCAGCATCTGTCAGAATCACAAACCACAGCTCTTCCCCCACAACACCAATCCCAACAGATCCTAAAGCACCTCCAACTGAAGGAGGGCGCTGGTACACAAAAGCTGCAGGCTGGCCACCCCCCTGCTGGGCAGGACACACAAAGGGCACGATGGATGGCGGACGACAGCCCGGCCAGCCGGAAAGGCAGGCGCGCAGACACTGTGCAGTAAAAGAGGCGACGGTACGGTCTGCTCATAACAAAGTCATGCCGGAGTACACGCTGATATGATAGGTCCACCTAGATGATGTTGCCATATCGGTGAGGCTGTGGAATCTAAACACCTCACCACCATCCACTATCATCTCCCTTGCTCAAATATCTGATACTCCCTCCCACCTCACAGTTTTAAAAACTTTCCCCACCTTTCCAAACTGCTCAAAATACTGCTTGACATCCTCCAAGACAGTGCTGGCAGAGAGACCACCAACAAAGATCTTCTTCGTCCGTGTCACCATCTGCTGGCACAAGGAACAAGCTCCATCACCTCTACTTCATTATAAACTAGCAATAAAGAAGTTGCCAGGTACTTTTGCTAGTTATTAATAAAAACAGAGTTGGTCGTTTGGCCAAGTGGTAAAACACTCGTTTCTTTCTTTATTGACTGGTGTGGGTTTGAGTCCCATGGCTGCTCAGTCGCACAAACTCACACTTGGAAAGCATGGTGAGTATGCCAAACACCGCTCAACGCGAGTTGAGGTAGGCCTTTCTCCTGTCATGGACTAAAATAGACTGGTTTCTGAGTTTTTTTTCACATGGAAGTTTGTCCAGTTTTTGCAAAGCGCTTCAATATGAGATAAAATTTACATCAAGGGAGAAGAAAATGTATAAATGAGAATATATTCACAACTTCCTCACTTAAATAAGAATGCTTTTGATTGAAATAGAAAAACAATTGCTTTAAAACAAAACAAATCTGGAGATTAAACTAGATGCTCAATTTGAAAAGTTGATGATATACTTCAAGTACTAACATTTAAATGCCTCAAGCTGAAGAACAACAAACATATCAGTGGTGCTTTGACAACCTTTGTAGTTTCAGATTTCAATTTGGAAGGAAGAACAGACTGCAGAGCTAGCACAAAAGCTCTCAAAGCTGCCGACTGATAATCCAGGAAGGCCTTTAAAAGTGCAGGGTTACTGTTCGGGTTAGAAAACATATCCATCTAAAGCCATACTTCGTGAACTACTAAAAAGAAAAGAAAAGCTTATTTCATACGGCAATGAAATCTAAGGTACACACTGCCACAAGACAAAAAATAAATAAATAAGGCACACTTTTAAAGAAAGAAAGCTGCATTACAAGGGCAGGGGTGATGATAGCCAGCCATCGGGCCTGCGAAACAAAAGGCTGGGGGAAAAGGGAGAAAAAAAAAATATCGCTGTGGCAACAGCACTCTATACAAGACAAACCCTTTGCCATCGTCATGGCAACCAGTATAGTGGACAGCCATGGGAGAGAGATGGGGGCTATGGGGGAGGGGGAAGGTTGTAGAAAGAATTTGCAAAAGGGTGGGGGTCAGTAAAGCAGTGGTAGGCTCATTAGAGATGAAAGAGAAATGTGCAAGTAAGTGGAGAAGGAGAAGTTGAGGGGATGAGGGGATAATCATACGGGGAGCGGGGCGAAATCTTGCTGCCCCATAGCCAACGGATCAGGTATCCGTTTCTATGGTAATGCATTAAGCCAAAAATCTGTTAATCTCTTTTTCTCTTCACAATACTTATCTAACCAATGTGCCCTTTTGATGATGTGAAGATAAAAATGAGAAAAAGAAAATGCAACAACAAACTTGTATCAGGATTGCCGGAAATAAAATTAGGACAATGAAGCGACACAAGTGGGGCTCCAAAAGGTTTGGGTTGGAAGAAAGAAGGGAAAGTGGATGGGTGGATGGGTCAATAAAATGCAGGAGCCACAAGAAAACAAAAACTGCAGTAAATGAAAAAGTGAAATGATAAGAAAAGAAGACAAATATGAAAAAATGCAAACAAAGCTACACTCACTTTCGGCTGGGTGCGGCGAGGAAAGGCAACTTTGGGATCAATCTGCACAAAACAGAAATGGAGAATAAGTGAAAAAAAAACTGGATTGAACTGATGAGGCAAAAAATAAATTATAAAAAAAGTCAAACAACAAAGAATGCAGTGATAAAGAACAATATAAAAATGAAAATAATGCCAAAAGGAAAGTGAATTGCAGGTATGGTACAAGAGAAAGCCGAAAATGTCATGAAGACTTGTTTTAATTGAAATGTAAGATTAAAAATGAGGTGAGAATGTGCAAGTTGAAGCAAAGTTGTAAAGAGTGGGGCTGGGCAGTGGATCACCGGGGGGGGGGGGGGGGGGGGGAGAGGAGGATGGAAGGAAAGGCCCAGGCGGATGGGCCACTGGGAGGAGAGAAAAGCAGAAAGCGAGATGGCGAATGGAGGTAGGAGGCATAGGACCTGAGAGCAAGCAGGATACAGGGAGGGTAAGAATGTATGACTGTATGTCCTGCTCATCCACAGCTTTCAAGGTAGGTGGAAAAGTGCACGGTGAGCAAGCCATCATGAGGGATGTAGAAGTGAGGAGACAGCAGGCCACCTGGAAGGAGGTAAATGTGAGAGGGGAGGAGCCACCGGGAGGAGAAGGGACGGGGGGAGGGGGAGAAAGAAAACACAGGAGAGAGGGAAAGGTGAGCGGCGATGGGCCACAAGGAGAAAGAGAAAAGAAAGGCCGAGTGGACAATTTGAAGGGACAGATAAGTGGCGAGCGGGGGCAGAGTGGTCCACTGGGTTGGATAAAAAGGATGGGAGAGATCAGGCCACCAGGCATAAAAGGGGAGGAGCCACTGGTAGGAGAGGGAAAGGCAGAGGATGAGTGGCCCACCAGGAGGGACAGAATGACAGGTTAGAGCGAGTCATTGGGACAACGGGCAAATGCACCACTGCAAGAGAGGGGAAAGTGACAGTCGAACGGGCCACCGCAAGGGAGTGGAAGACGAAGGACGAACGCACCGCCGAGAGGGAGAAAGTGCCAACATGAGGGAGGGGGAGGCGATGGGTGAATGGGCCACCGTGAGGGAGGGGAAGGCGAATGAACGCGCTACTGCAAGGGAGGAGGATGCAAATGCGCCACCACGAGGGAGGGGAAGCAAACCCACCAGCGAGATAGAAGGGAAGGTGAACGTACACCACGAGGCAGGGGAAGGTGAATGTGCCACCCAAAGGGAGGGGAAGTGAACGTGTTACCGCGAGGGAAGGGAAGGCGAATATGCCACTGCGAGAGAGGGGAAGACGAAAGTGCCACTGAAAGAGAGGGGAAGACGAAAGCGCCACTGAAAGAGAGGGGAAGGCGAACATGCCATTGCAAGGAAGTGGAAGGAAGGAATGTGCCACCACCAGGTAGGTGAAGGCTTTGTTCAAGCGAATCACTGGGGAGGGAGAGGAAGGTGACGGGCAAGTGAGCCACCACGAACGAGGGTGGGGAAAATGACACCAACAGGCGAGCGAGAAACCCGCGAGGAAAGAGTAGGGAACAAGTAAGCAAGCCACCAGGATGTAAAGAAAGGCAATGGGCAAGCAAGCCACCAGGATGTAATGGAAGGCAACAAGCAAGCAAGCCCCTAGGAGTGAGGGGATGATGATGGAGGGAGTGAGCCAGCAGGAAGGATGGGTAGAAACAGACAACCGAGCTACCAGGATGGAGGCAGGAAAGAGCATTTTGGGAGACATCAGTTGGGTAAGCAGCATGGAGAGAGTGTCGGTGATCGGTTCAGCAAGAAACAGGATTTGGAAGAAATTGTGGATTGGTGTCAGTCAAATGTTTAATCCACTTCGAACAAATGTGTCAGATTCATGATTTTGCATTTTTGAGGCTTCAATCTTCACACACTTTTTCCACCCAATATAATATTTGTAGTGAGTGGGGCAGGAGAGGGGGAGAGGGTGTCAGTTCAAAGGAAAGAAAATAGACACTTTCAATCATATTGTCAGGTGCTTGAAGGACTCTGACACTCACTTTAGGTCTCACTGCTTAAGAAAATGTTTCTCTTGTGTAATTAATTAATTACTTTGTAACCTCTTTTTCTGCTCGACAAAGCAGTCACAAAATGTTTTTGTGGAAAAATGGAACACCAAATATGAATTCACAGGCATTTAAGGATTTAGAGATGTCTCACCGTCTTTGAGTCAAGCTCGTGGTGAGGCTGCGCCAGGACCTTGTCAACACTCGCTGGTTCCGCAAAAGTTACAAAGCCAAAACCTCTGTCACGGATGAGAGCAGTCTTATTTATTCAAAATGATAGAATGCAGATATCACTTTCCATGCAACTCTTTAGTGAATGCAACCAACCACATTTATAGAGCTCTCAATCAAAATTATTCACATTTCCTTTGATGTAACAGTCCAGTTCAGCCGCATAAACCAAACTTGCTGTGTGACCTCCCTCAACAGTGCACAGATCGCCAATAGTTTCAAGCTAGTGAGTCCATGGTTTCTCAACCTGCCAATATTTGAACATCTGGACCAACAATCTTATTCTCACCTGGAGCGTTTTGTAGCTGGGTCTCTCATCACCATGCATTCACTTATTTCACCAAATTTGCTGAAGTATTCCCGCAAGCTCTCTGGATTAATGGAAAAAGGAGTTGCAAAGTGGGGAGGTTACACAAACAAATTTAAACAATTGAATAGACAAATGCCAAATTCATTGAACATACAAGTTACATGAGTCAGTACTACAAAGGTTCGACTTATCCCATAAGCCACAATTACACTCACAACAACAACAACATGCATTTTAAGGCCATTTTCCCTGCTAGAGCGGGGGTTAGCCTTGCGGTCCCCATGACAATCTTCTCCATTTTGCCCTATTTTCTGCATCTCTCCTTGTTAACCCCCTTGCCCGCATTTCTTCTTCCACCATCTTTAGCCAAGTCTTTCTCGGTCTTCCCCGTCCTCTACTTCCTTCTACATTCATTTCCATCACTCTCCTCAACCAGTCACTTTCATCCTTCCTCAACACATGACCAAACCATCTCAAACTGTTCCCCTTCACAGCATCAATCACAGGCTCTATTCCCATCATCTTTCGCAATTCATCATTTGTCTTCCTCTCTCTCAATGATACTCCGCACATCCACCGAACCATTCGCATTTCCGCCCTTTCCAGCCTTCATTGCTGTTCTACGTTCATTACCCATGTCTCGCTCCCATAAATCATAACACTTCTCACACATGCAGCATACACCTTTCCCTTCAGCATCAAAGACACTCCCCTCCTTATCAGCACGCCACTCAGTTCCCGAAACTTCTTCCATGCACATCTCACTCCAGCAACCATTGCCGAGTCTGATCCACCTTCTCCATTCAGCATGTCTCTGAGGTAGCAAAATGTTTTCACACCTTCCAGCTTCACGCCATCTCCAAGATCCAACTCAACATTTCCTCCATCTGCAGCTCCCTCTGTGCACACCTTACATTTGAATGTAGCTGCCACACTGGTTAATGACCCTCTCAGACCACTACATTTTTGATGAACCCACTCAGCGCACATTGTACATTGAATGGAGATCACTCCGACACCCTTCCTGCACACAGCACATGGCCACTTCCCAGTTCTTTCCACCTCAACACATGCTTTACCACTTGCCATCACCTTTGTCTTTCCGATATTCACCTTCAGACCTTCTGTCTCCATACACTCCTTCCACTTGTTCACCTTTTCCTTCAGTCCATCCATACTTTCCGCAATCAACACCAGATCATCTGCATGCAACAACTCCCACGGTAAACCCTCCTTTACGGTCTGAGCCAGCACCTCCATCACAGCTACAAATAGTAGTGGACTTAGTACCGACCCCTGATGCACTCCCACCTTCACCTCAAACTCACCACTGTTCCCGTCCTTTGTCCTTACAGCTGTGCCCGCTCTTTTGTACATTGCCATCACAACTCTGATCAACCATTCCTCCACTCCTAACTTCCTCAATGCCCATGTCAATACTTCGCGTGGAACCCCATTGAATGCTTTCTCCAGATCAACAAACCCAAGAAACAACTTCTTCCTCTTCTCCATGTACTTCTCCTGCAACTGCCTCACAATAAGGAGCGCGTCTGTCGTTCCTCTTCCTGGCATAAATCCAAACTGCATTTTGTCGATCTTCACCTTCTTCCTTATCCTCCTCTCCAACACCCTTTCCAATACCTTCATTCCATGCTCCAATAACTTTATCGCTCGGTACGAGCCACAATCCAGAGGGTCACCTTTCCCATTGGATAGAAGGACGAGGGTACTCAGTCCCAATCCACTGAATGCAGCCTTCTTTCACCACCAGATTACAGGTCTCTGTCATTCTCTTCACACCCCAACTTCCTGCTGCCTTCAACATATCTCCCACAACTCCCATCGGCCCTCCCGCTTTTCTACTCTTCATTGCTTTTATCGCTTCCTCAACTTCCTTGTCAGTTATCTTCTCTGCCGGTCCTAAAACTGGGTTACTCTCTCTGTTGCCATCCCATTCATTCTCTGTATTCAACAGCATTTCCATATATCTTTTCCATCTTCCTTTAATTCCATCTGGGTCCACATTTGTCCCACTTCATCCTTCAAGCAACTCACCCCCATCACATCACACCTCTCTTTCGCTATCTGCTTTGCAATCCTGAAGACCGCTCTCTGACCCTCTTCCGAATCCAAGCGTTCTCCAAACATTTTCCTCCATGCCTCCTGCGCCTTTGCTACCACTTTCTTTGCAGCCTTCTTGGCTGCCTTATAACTTTCCTGCTCTGCTTTTTCTGCTCCCGTACCCTTAGCCTTCTGCCACTCCTTGACCTTCTTCCTCTTCTCGTCAATCCTCTTTCCAACTTCATCATACCACCACCATGTTTCCGAGTGCCTTGGTGGTCCTTTTGTCCATCCACATACCTCACCAACGGCTCCCAACAGACTATCTTTCATTGACATCCAACCACTTTCAAGCTCAACCACATCATCCTCTACCATACTCAGCCTCTCTTTTAATGCCTCCCTTACTGTCACCTCTTTCAACCTCCACACCTTCATTCTCGGTTGGTACTTCACCCGCCGAACTCTCCTTGCACCTTTCACCCTTATGTCGCAGACAACCAAGTGGTGCTGTGAAACAGCCTCCTCCCCCGGGATCACCTTTGTGTCCCGGAGGTGCCCCCTATCTCGCCTACACACCATCAGGTAGTCAACGGTTGTCGTCGACCCACCTGACGTGTATATAACAAGCTTATTATCCTCTTTCTGGAACTGAGTATTACAAATCAACAAATCAGCTCCATCAGCAAACTCCAAAATCTTTTCACCTTCTCCATTTCTCACACCATATCCGTAACCCCCATGAACTCCCTCAAAACCGTCCATACTCCTTCCCACATGTCCATTTAGGTCTCCTCCTACCACAACAACTTCCTCATCTTTCACGTTTTCCATCAGCTTCTCTATCGCACACCAGAACTTGTCCTTCTCTTTATCGCTCCGACCAACCTGCGGAGCATATCCCGAGATGACGTTCACAAAGAGCTTTCCAATCATCATTTTCACCATCATCAACCTATCACTCACTCTAGTCACACTCACCACACTGTCTACAAACTCCTCAGAAAACAGGACACCAAGACCATTCACGCCCTCCGGGCACCCCAATTACACTAACACAAGCGAAAAACTAGAGCAATGCGTCTGTCGCCAATATGCCTCCGCATAGTCCCACAACGGGTATATGCCCTCGTTCACTGTCCTAAAAATAAACAGGTTTTCCGTTTCCGGTCTTGCTGGCGAGGGTTCGTTTATTCTCAGCTCTCCATGCTATCCATCGAAATCGAAGTTAAGTAATTGTTCCCATTTGTATTTTCGTTATAACTATTTATTTTATGGTGTATATATTGTCTCCCGACGAAGATTTTCGGTGCAAATCTTTCATACCTGTATTGAAAATCGTGTTAATTCGGGTCGTGTTTTGAGGCCTTGTAGTTGTACAGTGAACACTGTACAACCTTGAGGCTTTGCTTTTCTCTCAGCGGTCCGTGTTTTTGTGATCCAATAACTTTCGTTCTCTGTTTTCCCAATCTTTTCACCCCATAGCCCTCTTCCTTGTGTAAATCACAACTCAAAAAAATCCAAAAAAAAAACATTTCCTTCTCTGTTCTCATTCGTTTATTCATTCTTCGTTCGTTCGTTCGTTCTTCGACCACGTGTTTCTCCCCCATTTCCCCAGATAGATTGTCAAATTTCAACTCCTTATTTTATCGTCCATGCGTTATTGTTTTGATTATAGTTACTTTTGGTTTGAATTTCCTGTAACTTGTAATTATTTAATCGTGTTCTGCTCCTCGTGTGCGGCCTTGTAGTTGTACCCCCGTCGGTGTTTGTTATCTTAATCGTGTTTTGCTTGGCTCTTAGTTTTTTTCCCTTCTACCCCGAACATAATACTCTGTCTAACGTTCTAAATCCCCACCTCCCCCCCCCCCCCACCCCCAAAAACCACACAAAAAAAAAAAAAAAAAAAAACATTTATTTTCCTTTCTCCACGTGTACTGTTGACTCATCCTGTATTTTCTGTCCAGGTGTGCTGTTCGCCCCGCCCCCATTAACTCCTTGCCATCCACCGTTTGCCCTTCACGTGACTCGTGGTGGTCCCTCTCGGCTCTCCCCCCGTTGGTATTTTTGTGCACATAAGATTGTTCACGGTTCTGTTTAAATATTATTTAAATATGTATAACCTTTCCCCTTCAGTGTTTTACTCAGTGGTATTTTACAACATGCTGTTTTTCTTCCTATTTAATAGGCTTTTCTCAATTTCCTCTCCAACTCATTCCACCTCAAAAAAAAGAAATTCAATATCTTATACGTCTCCCTCACTACATGGTCTAAATTCACATTCATTCCATCCCTCCTCCATCGTTCTGAATCGGATTGCTAACTTGAAAATCACAACAAACCCAATTTGTTTTCAATGTTCGTCTTTCATTAATCATCCACTTTCTAAACTCCCCTCTTGCCCCTCCCATCCAAATCCCTCCCCTTGCACCTACACTCCAAAACTCCCCCCTTGCCCCGCCACTCTTAAACTCCCCCCCTGCCCCTCCACTCCTGAACTCCCCCCTTGCCCTTCCACTCCTGAACTCCCCCCTTGCCCTTCCCTCCTAAACTCCGCCCTCACTCCTCCCCTTCAAAACTCCCCCCCAACCCCTCCCATTCAAATCTCCCCCCATACCATTCCTCTCCAATTCTCCCTCCTCCCCCCTCCTCCTCAAAGCTGCCTCCTCCCCACTTCGTCTCCCTTCTATCTCATACCTCCACCCCCCCCCAACCTTCTTCTTTCCTCTGCCCCCCCTCAAACAACCCCTCACTGTGCCTCATCCCTTCACCTTCAAACCTTTCATCCTCCTCATCCTTCCCTTTCTTGGAACTCTTCTGCAATCGCTGACACACTAACAACTGCTCTCCCTACCTCCCCCTCTCATCCTTCATCTTACCCTACTCCTCCCCTCCCCTGTCCTGTACCCGATGCTCCCCCTCTCTCTTCATTAACGGTATGGACCTCAAACATCCGGGGCCTTCGCTCAAACCTGACTGATCTCTCCATACAGGTTGCTTCTGACAATCCAGACTTGATCTGCTTAACAGAGACTTTCCTCCTTCAAGATGTCTCTGATTCCTTAATATCTCTTCCTGGTTACTCCCTCCTCCGGTATGATAGACCTGAGCCTCGGCCTGGTGGTGGGGTGGCTATCTTTATCAAAAACTCTCTTCCTCACTCTCCTTGCACTGCCCTCTCTCCTCTTCACCCCCAGGAGTACCTCTGGCTACGGCTTCCTCTCCGCTCCCACCTTTTGTTCATATGTGTTCTGTACCGTCCCCCAAACAGTGATGACTCCATCTACATTTCACTGTCCGACAACATGGACCAACTTCTATCCACTCATCCCAACTCTCTCTTCCTCATATGTGGTGACTTCAATTGTCATCATGCCACCTGGTTGGGTGTGGGTTCCTCTCTCACCAGTCATGGCACCTCAGCAAAGGACTTCTGTGACTCACTGGGATTGACACAATCTGTCAATTTCCCGACCCGGATCTCAGCCAATGGAGTATCTTCTCTTCTAGACTTGGTTATGACTAACTTCCCTGCTAATGTCTGCTGCTCTTCTTCTGCTCCAATCGGTTCTTCTGATCATGTGCTTGTCAAAGTGGACATCTCTCTGGCCATTCTCAGAGAGCCTCCTCAGCGTCGACGAGTCTGGCATTTCACTCAGGCCGACTGGGACGGTCTTCAAGCAGCCATCATTCGTCTGGATTGGTCTCCCATCTCCACTGCCTCTGACATCAATTCTTCCTGGGAATTCTTCCAAAGCAAACTGATCTCTCTCATGCACAGATTTATCCCATCTCGCCTTCAGTTGTCTTACCCTTCCTCCCGTCCATGGTACACTGAATCTTGTGGTGAGGCAGTTGCCCTGAAACAACTTGCCTTTGCCTCTTGGAAGGCTAATCCAACTGAAGGAAATCTCAGTTCCTTCCACCAAGCTCGGAACAAGTGTGTGTCTACCCTCAGGAGTGCCAGGAAGCACTATCTCTCCTCACTCAAGAATGAACTCTCAAACCTGTCTCCTTCCTCCAAATCCTGGTGGCGTCTGGTCAAATCCGTTTCTGGTGTTTGTTCCCCCTCCATCCCCTCCCTTACCTCAAATGGCCACACAGTTGACATCGCACGTGACAAAGCCGAATGCCTCAACTCTGTGTTTGCCTCAAAATCCTTAGTCCCAAACCCATCTCTCTCTGTTCCCACCTTTCCCAGTCGAACCAAACTGCTCCTGGACTCTGTGACCTTCTCTCCTGACAAGGTGGAGGAGTTTTTGTCAAACCTCAACTCTGATTCTGCAACTGGACCAGATGGCATCAGCCCACGGGTCCTAAAATCCTGCTCTGCCGCTCTATCTCACCCTCTCTCTGTCCTTTTCACCCTATCTTTTGCTCAAGGTCATCTGCCAGCATCCTGGAAATCAGCAAACATTACCGCTTTACACAAAAAAGGTGCAAAAACAGATCCTTGCAACTACAGACCAATCAGCCTGCTCCCAATTATCAGCAAAGTCATGGAATCCATCATTGCTTCGGATATGAAATCTTTCCTCTTCTCCAATGGCTTGATCTCTGATCATCAATTTGGTTTCAGACCAGGTCACTCTACTCTGGACATGCTGCTTCTGCTGTCTCAACAATGGATGGAGGTCCTCAATGCCAAACAGGAAATCAGAGCTGTCTCCCTTGACATATCACGTGCCTTCGATACGGTCTGGCACCCAGCTCTGCTCACCAAACTCTCCTCCTATGGTATCCATGGAAATCTCCATGCATGGCTTGCGGACTTCCTCTCTGGTCGTAGTCAACGTGTGGCCCTGAATGGATTTCTCTCATCTCCCCTTCCCGTTCAGGCTGGAGTTCCCCAAGGCAGTGTGCTGGGCCCTGTGCTTTTTCTGGTCTTTATCAATGATCTCTCCGACTCTCTGGAAAATCCTCTGTATCTCTTTGCTGATGACTCCACTCTCTGCCGCTCCATTCCTCTTCCCTCAGATCGGCAGTCTGCAGCCTCCTCACTCTCTGAAGACCTGGACAAAATCACAGACTGGTCAAACATGTGGAACATGTCTTTCAATCCTGACAAATCTCACACTCTTACTATGTCTCTCCGAAAAGATCGACTGGACAACCCTCCCATCTACTTTCTCAACAATCCTCTCCAAGAAGTTCTGTCGCTCAAGCTTTTGGGTCTCACCATCTGCCATGATCTTTCTTGGGAAAACCACATTTCCAAGCTGGCCTCCAAAGCCAGTCGCCGACTGGGCATCCTCCGTCGTGCGAAGTCCTTCCTAGGCACACCTGAGCTCCTCACCACATACAAGGCTTTCATCCGCAGCTCAATGGAATACTGTTCTCCCCTATGGGCTGGTGCTCCTGCCTCACACCTGGCTCGGCTTCACGCTGTTGAATCCAAAGCTTTCAGAATCATTGGAATCTCCCACGATGAAGCTATCTCTGAGGGCTTTTCACTCACTCACCGCAAGCAGGTAGGTGGTCTTTCTGTCTTCTACCGACTCCTCTCCGGCCTTGCTCCCCCAGCTCTCTCTGTGCTCTGTCCCCCAAATATTCCTACAGGTCGCACAAGATCTGCCAGCCACCCTCTGATGGTTAAACTGCCGAAATCTCGGCTCTCTGCTCACCTTCACTCTTTCATTCCTCTTTTCTCCCGCCTCTGGAACAAACTCCCACACTCACTTCAATCACACTCCTCCCTCCAGGTCTTCAAAACAGCTGTTCACCACCATCTCTTATCTTCCCCCATCCAAAACCTTGATCTTTTCTACCCCCGCTAATTCAGCCCAGATCCACCTTGTTTGAAATTCCAACTTCTTTCCTGGATGTCTTGGCTGTGTCCATATGTTTTATACCTCTCCCACCCCCCCCCCCTTCCCATGCCTCCCCCCCAAAGCCCTCTCCCTCCGACAGTTCTCTCGATGTCTCCATGTCTCTCGGTCCCTGCTCTCAAATGTTGTGTTTGTGTCCTTCCCCCTCTCTCCCCATCTTGTCTACCGCTCCCGATGTTATTTGTTTTGTGTGTCTGTTTGTCTTTCTGTGTGATTAATGTTCGCTCTTTCACGAGCCTCGATCTTGTATACAAAAAAAAAAGAAGAAAAAAAAAAAAGTTAGATTTAAATCCCTTCAGCTGTTTTCAAGTATCACATTTTCACCAGCCATGACAGGTTTCACATCGATCAGTGAAGCGGTTTCAGAGAAGGAATTTTTTTTAAGTACCGGCTTTCAAGCTAATATGGCTGCCATACCACGTGACATATGACCTTAAAATGTACACGCTGCACATGTATGGGTAGGGGGATCACGTTTGTGAAGTTTCATGTTGATCGGATAAGGTTCGTTTTTCTATCCAAGATGGCTGCCAAACCACGTGACCTACAACATCATCATTTTCAAACTATATGCAACAGTGGTGTTAGATGATATTCGTAAAATTTTGCATCAACAGGGTAAGCAGTTTCAGGGATATAATTATTCGATATTCTCCTTCAATCCAATATGGCTGCCAAACCATGTGATCTATGATGTCATAAATTTATTATTTCAATACAAATGGGTCATAGATCATGTGCATGCAATTTCAGACTTTAAAAACTTAATTAAAGATAACGAACTGAATGAAAACATTTTTGGCTGGTATACCACTTCCGGTGGTAAACCGTATACCAGTATATCGGTGTGTACCCCGGTTTAGAATAGGTACACCATATCCTTGCGTGTCGTAAGAGGCGACTAAAAGGGTTGGTGTCAGGAAGGGCATCCAGCCATAAAAAAAAAAAATTGCCTCAAAAAGGGAACCATGACAATTACAACTAGAAAGAGCAATCATAGATTGCAAACCCTCGCCAGGATGTATTTTCAGTGGTTTTTAAGGCTTTTGTGTAAAATCAAATATGGCGGCCGAACCACGTGACCGATGACGTCATAATTATCATTTTAAAAATTCTGCATGTGGAGTTGCACCTATGGTGAAAATTTCGTCAATCGGACCAACGGTTGCAGAGAAAATCATATTTATTCTGTGCGGACAAACAGACAGACAGACAGATGAAAAATCGGTCAGAGACCGAGGACTTGCCGGAATGTACTTTTTTTATCAGCCATTTTGGACAAATATTGCGGCCAAACCACGTGACCGATGACATCATTATTTGTTTTCTAAACTAATTTATTCCTTGATGATGCTCAAGAAATTTCATCTTGATCGGATGAAGTTTTGTACTTGTCGAATTATGACGTCATAATGGTGGCACCTATAACATCATCATTAACATATTTTATTCCCCATGGAGAGTTCTTTACAATAAGCCATGTCTCAATTTTTTCTATTCAGCACTTTCGGAGATATGGAGGTGCAAAGTTTTTCCGTTTTTCCAAGATGGCGGCCGAACCACGTGACCGATGACATAATCATTGACATATTTTATTCCCCATGGAGAGTTCTTTACAATGAGCCATGTCGCAATTTTTTCTATTCTGCACTTTGAGATGTAGAGGTGCGAAGTTTTTTGGTTTTTCCAAAATGGCGGCCGAACCATGTGACCGATGACATCATCATTAACATATTTTATTCCCCATGGAGAGTTCTTTAAAATGAGCCATGTCTCAATTTTTTCTATTCAGCACTTTTGGAGATGTAGAGGTGCAAAGTTTTTCGGGTTTTCCAAGATGGCGGCCAAACCACGTGACTGATGACATCATTAACATATTTTATTCCCCATGGAGAGTTCTTTACAATGAGCCATGTCTCAATTTTTTCGATTCAGCACTTTCGGAGAAATGGAAGTGCAAAGTTTTTAGGTTTTTCCAAGATGGCGGCCGAACCACGTGACCGATGACGTCATCATTACCATATTTTATTCCCCATGGAGAGTTCTTTACAATGAGCCATGTCTCAATTTTGTCTGTGCAGCGCTTTCAGAGATATAGTGGAGCAAGGTTTTGCCGTTTTTCCAAGATGGTGGCCGAACCATGTGACTGATGACATCATGAACATATTTTATTCCCCATGGAGAGTTCTTTACAATGAGCCATGTCTCAATTTTTTCTGTTCAGCACTTTCGGAGATATAGTGGTGCAAAGTTTTGCCGTTTTTCCAAGATGGCGGCCGAAACCACGTGACCGATGACATCATCATTAACATATTTTATTCCCCATGGAGAGTTCTTTGCAATGAGCCATGTCTCAATTTTTTCTGTTCAGCACTTTCGGAGATGTAGTGGTACAAAGTTTTTTGGTTTTTCCAAGATGGCGGCCGAACCACGTGACCGATGACGTCATCAATTGGGCACAGTCTATTCCAGGGCAAGACAACTACGTGTGCAAAGTTTGGCGATTCTACGTGCAACGTTGTAGACGTAGTGCTGCAAACAGACAAACAGACAGACAGATGAAAAATCGGTCAGAGACCAAGGACTTGCCGGAATTTACTTTTTTATCGGCCATTTTGGACAAATATGGCGGCTGAACCACGTGATAGATGACGTCATCATTAACATATTTTATTCCCCATGGAGAGTTCTTTACAATGAGCCATGTCTCAATTTGTTCCATTCTGCACTTTTGGAGATATAGTGGTGCAAAGTCTTGCCGTTTTTCCAAGATGGCGGCCGACCACGTGACTGATGACGTCATCATTAACATGTTTTATTCCCCACGGAGGGTTCTTGACAATGAGCCATGTCTCAATTTTTTCTGTTCAGCACTTTCGGAGATATAGTGGTGCAAATTTTGGCCGTTTTTCCAAGGTGGCAGCCGAACCACATGACTGATGACGTCATCATTAACATGTTTTATTCCCCACGGAGGGTTCTTGACAATGAGCCATGTCTCAATTTTTTCTGTTCAGCACTTTCGGAGATATAGTGGTGCAAATTTTGGCCGTTTTTCCAAGGTGGCAGCCGAACCACATGACTGATGACGTCATCATTAACATATTTTATTCCCCATGGAGTGTTCTTTACAATGAGCCCTGTCTCAATTTTTTCTATTCAGCACTTTCGGAGATATGGAGGTGCAAAGTTTTTCGGTTTTTCCAAGATGGCGGCCGAACCTACGTGACTGATGACGTCATCATTAACACATTTTATTCCCCATGGAGAGTTCTTTGCAATGAGCCATGTCTCAATCTTTTCTGTTCAGTACTTTCGGAGATATAGCGGTGCAATTTTTTTCGGTTTTTCCAAGATGGCGGCCGAACCACGTGACTGTTGACGTCATCATTAACAGATTTTATTCCCCATGGGGAGTTCTTTACAATGAGCCATGTCTGAATTTTTTCTGTTCAGTACTTTCAGAGATATAGAGTTGCAAAATTTTTCCAAGATGGCGGCCGAACAACGTGACCGATGACATCATTTGGGCACAGTATATTAGAGGGCAAGACAAATACGTTTGCAAAGTTTGGCTATTCTACGTATAGAAAGATTCTACGTATAGAAAGTTTTCCGGTTTTTCAAGATGGCGGCCGAACCACGTGACCAATGATGTCATCATTAACATATTTTATTCCCCATCGAGAGTTCTTTCCATTGAGCCATGTCTCAATTTTTTCTGTTCAGTACTTTCGGAGATATAGAGGTGCAAAGTTTTTCGGTTTTTCCAAGATGGCGGCCGAACCACGTGACCGATGACGTCATCAATTGGGCACAGTCTATTCCAGGGCAAGACCTCCAATTCCATTAAGCTTGTTACATCCACGTCAGGTGGGTCAACGACAACCAACGACAACGACAGGCGAGATAGGGGGCACCTCCGGGACACAAAGGTGATCCCGGGGGAGGAGGCTGTTTCACAGCACCACTTGGTTGTCTGTGACATAAGGGTGAAAGGTGTGAGGAGAGCTCGGCGGGTGAAGTACCAACCGAGAATGAAGGTGTGGAGTTTGAAAGAGGTGACAGTGAGCGGGGCATTAAAAGAGAGGCTGTGTATGGTGGAGGAGCAGCGCTCAGCTGCTGGAGAAACGAAATGCACACCAAGACATTTTCCCGCACACGAAATGCACACCAAAACATTTTCCCGCACACGAAATGCACACCAAAACATTTTCCCGTGCACAAAATGCACACCAAGACATCTTCCCGCGCACGGACTTCGCGCCAGGGCATGCGTTTTTCTACGCAGGACCTTCGACGGCCCCGGACGCAAGGCGGAGTGCAGGCAAATGCACCTCACAAACAATACGCTTCATTTTCACATTTATTTTATCATCCCCTTGTGTTGTATACGAGTCTCCCCCACTTTCATTTCTTTCATTAAAGCCGGTATTATTGAATTATAATTTCTTGTCGGTTTAAATTACTTACAACCACAAAAACAAACACACAGATACGACTCGAATTAGTGAGACAAGCAAATAACCTGCCCTTACACTTTATGACTTGTGATACTGGCCACCCCATCAACTCCACCACCTTTACGATTTATGGCTTGTATTACAGCCCCTCTTCCCCCCCCCCCCCCCCCCCAGCATAAATTCCCCTACTTTTACGATTTCTGACTTGTCATACCGGCCGAAACCCCATAAATTTCCCCACTTTTACGATTTATGACTTGTAATACCAGCTTTCATCAGGTGGCGCTATAAAATAAATGTTTATAATCGAGAGAATTGGGTTCATCCACCCAATGTTTTTTGTAAGCCTCTAAAACATACCTGTGCACCCCACAAGCAAAATGACCGGTTTTCAACTCATTCCGTCTACCGGTTCAATTCGCATAATGTTCCCACTTCCGGGAGTGATGTTGTTAGCGGTCGAAAACATTGCCGTGTACACTGCTAGTAAAACCACCATTTTCCAAATCATTCTGGTCAGGGGTGATTATACAGTCGTGGCCAAAAATATTGCCACCCTTGCACTTTTTTCAAATAACTCACAATTTTCTCGAAAAATACGTTTAAATTAACAAAAGTATTTGGTCTCCACAATTCTTTATTTCACTGTTAATATTACAGAACCTTTGTTTTTGATTCAGAACTTAATATATCCTTTTAAATCAGAAAATAAAAAGAAATGGCATTGACAAAATTATTGACACCCTCGACTTAATATTTGGTAGCACAGCCTTTGGACAAAATAACTGCAGTCAAGCGCTTCTTATAGCCATGAATGAGCTTCCTCCACCTCTCTACGGGCAGTTTGGCCCACTCTTCTTGTGCAAACTGCTCCAGTTCTCCCAGATTTGAAGGTGCCTTCTCCCAACTGCTGTTTTCAG
Source organism: Myxine glutinosa (assembly GCF_964187855.1). Taxonomy (NCBI): domain Eukaryota; kingdom Metazoa; phylum Chordata; class Myxini; order Myxiniformes; family Myxinidae; genus Myxine; species Myxine glutinosa. Next base: position 9,444,811 of record NC_136268.1, read on the forward strand.
ATCTCCCCACAGGTGTTCAATGGGATTTCGATCTGGATTCATTGCTGGCCACTTCAGAACAGTCCAGCGTTTTGTGTTGTACCATTCCTGGGTGCTTTTTGCAGTGGGTTTGGGGTCATTGTCCTGCTGAAAGAACCATGACCTTCGACGGAAACCCAGCTTTCTGACACTGGGTTCAACATTGCGCTCCAAAATGCATTGGTAATCTCCTGATTTCATGATTTCACCTCCTCCATGTTTTACTGTAGGGAAGGTGTTCTTTTCTTTGAAGGCTTCATTTTGTCTTCTGTAAACATAGAGATGATGTGCTTTACCAAAAAGCTCTAATTTGGTCTCATTTGTCCACAGGACATTCTTCCAGAAGGATTTTGGCTTGTTTAGGTGTGTTTTGGCAAACTCCAGTCGGGCTTTCGCATGTCTCTCTCTTTCAACAGTGGGGTCCTCCTGGGTTTCCTTCCATAGAACCCCCTTTCATTGAATTGGCGACGGATGGTGTGAGTTGAAACTGTCGTACCTTGTGTCTGAAGATCAGCTTTAAGCTGTTTGGCAGTTGATCGAAGTGCTTTCTCCAGCATTCGAACAATCCTTCGCTGCAATCTTCGATCAAGCTTTCTCTTTTGGCCACGTCTAGGGAGGTGGGCTACAGTGCCATGGGCCTTTAACTTCCTGATAACATTGCGTACGGTGGACACAGGAACATTAACGTCTCTGGAGATGGACCTTTAGCCTTGAGATTGTCCATGCTTGGCTACAATCTTGTGTCTGGCCACCTCAGACAATTCTTTGTTTTTCTCTTTTCTCCATGCTCATTGCGGTACACACAGACACAAAACAGCAGAACGGCTCCTTTTCTCCATTCAAACATGTTGAATGAGTGATTTTTATATTGCAGGTACCTGCAACTCACCATAGGTGAGTTCAATTCCAAAGTAAAGGAGAATCACCTGCTTGAAATCTAATCATTTATAACAACTTCTAAGAGGTGCAAATAATATTGTCCGGCCCATTTTAGGATTTGTGTGTGGAATAAGCTAAAATGTATTACTTTTTCAGCTTTTTTTGTTTTGTTCCACTGCAAACCAAAGAAATACATATGTGGAAAACAAAAGATTTTTTAATTTCAATAATTGTATGGAATAAATGGTGCATTATTTGAAAAAAGTGCAAGGGTGCCAATACTTTTGGCCACGACTGCATACATATACACATATATATACAGTACACATACACATACACAGCACACATACACACATATACAGTACACATACACACATATACAGTACACATACACTACACATACACACATATACAGTACACATACCAATGTATATATTGTTACACTTGTGGGGTTAGGCATGGAATACCTTCGGAAAGTTCAGAATGTGTAGGTTTTAGTATGAACCGTGTGACGCGAAGAAGAAGCCATCTGTATGTACATAAGCAGGGTATAAATGTTCAGGTTAAGAGCGTTTGCATGTCGCCATAAAGGGCGTGGCTTTGTGCTAACTAGTTCTAGGGCTTAAAAATAAATTCTCCAGTGTGTAATTTGCCTCCTGTGGTCTTCCCTTCGGTTTTATTACATTCGGCCAGCCAGGAAATTGAGGGCTCAGTAAAACCATGATAATACTGTAATGGGACTCATGCGCTCACAACGCCATCAGGGCTGCCAAACACCCGGGCATTCTCGATTGGGAGACGAGGCTCAGCCCGATGGCGCGTGGTGAAGAAGCCACGCCCCGGCCTTCGTGAATGGTGGAGGCGCGATGGGGTGATGGGCAGGGCTCAGGAAATTGGTAGAGAGAAAAGCCATCGTTGAAGATTCTAGAGCTAGGAGAGCAAAAAGAAGCCGTCTCACCATCTTATTCTCTCCTCTTCTGGTGCTGGCATTCATCGAAGGCAGTCACATGTTCTTTTGATTCTGGGATTCATAGCGGACGGCCGTGTTTGCCGCTCTCTCCTTTGTTCTAGCTTGGTCGCGGGCGGTGGCGCATATTTGGCTCGTGTGCTTGTGGGGAAGAGACTAAACAAGAGAGGTTCAGGGCAGTCAGCATCGCGAGCAGTACCTCACGTTGGGACGTAGAGGAACGCGACTCCGCATAATTTTTGTGCGCTTCCCACATGGTGGTTTGGAGGCGACAAATGCCGACAAGCCCTTGGTTGAACTGCAAAGCTGAGTGCCGGCCGATTACGAAACTGTTTCATTTTCTTTTATTTCTCCGTGTCTGTAATTGAGTCCACATGGAGGGTCCATCATCTTAGCTTGTTACTATTAGTTTTTACCTCTACATTTTTATTGTCTTTGAAGTTATTCTAATTAAATCTTTATTTGTTTAATTTTATTTTTCTTTCTCGTCTTGTTTCGTTAATTTATTTGTGGGTTCGGATTAACCCAGAGTCGGCCGTCTGATCAGATAAGGCTTCGGGCCTTTCCCGCGCGTGCCAAACACAATCCCGCCAAGGTTTGAAGTACGCCTCGGAGTTAAAGCTCGTTTCGGTCATACATCACCCGGGGCTCTTAACCCTGGGGACACAACAATATATATACATATATACGTTCACTACGTGGCCATAAGTATGTGGACACCAGAACATCACACCGATATGTGCTCATCGAACATCTCATTCCAAAATCATGGGCATAAGCGCCTTTGGGCTACTTGAAAAGCGCTATACAAAATAAATGAATTCTTATTATTATTATTAATATGGAGTTGATCCCCCCTTTGCTGCTACTAGGGCATGCCCGTACTATATATATGCCCGTACTATATATCTATCTAAAATTATATCCCCCCCCCTCTATTTACATGAAATGGTTTGGTTCATTCGCAACGCCAAAGCGAACGGCGAACGGCTTGCGAGTACAGTGACAATCCCCCCCCTCTATTTACATGAATGGTTTGGTCCATTCGCAACGACCACAGAACCCCCCCCTCATGCAATGGTTTGGTCCAAAGCGAACGGCTTCCGGAGTTTGGTAAAGCAATCGCCATCGCGTGCACAAACGCGCAGGAAAGCGAATGAATCGCAAATTCGTTTTTATTAGGGATACGAATTGAATTGGGAGAAATTGGGAGATGAATGAATTGGGAGAAATAATGCGCATAAGAAATCGAATTACGTACCGTAATGGCGGTCAGCTCGTAACGCGCTCAGCTCCGCTCGTGCTCGTCTCACATCGGCCACGCCTACGCAACAAAGCGTTCTGTGATTGGCTGCCGGAAAGCGTGCTGCCGGACAGTCGTCACTGTCCGGAAGTTCGCAAATCGCAGTTAGGATGAATCGTTTTAATTTAATCGCAGTTTGAATTCGTTTTAAAACATAGTTTAACGGCAACATAGTTTTCCAACGTGAAATAAATGAATACGCTGTCAAATGTGCCGTCCGAGGCAGAGTCCGATCGCCACGTTCGGCACACGTGATAGCTCGCTGCTCTCTGATTGGTTGAAGCGTTTTTTGGACATATCTCGGTAAGTACTTGTCCGATTAATATGAAACCTTGAAAAGGCACATCCTCGGGTCCCCAGCAATATACCTGGCAAGTTTCAAGTATATCGGACCCGTGGTTGTCGAGAAACAGCGGTCACAGACACACAGACACACAGACACACAGACACACAGACACACAGACACACAGACAGACACACAGAGATTGCTGGAATTATAGATAGATAACAGCCTCCACTCTTCTGGGAAGGCTTTCCACTAGATGTTGGAACATTGCTGTGGGGATTTGCTTACATTCAACCACAAGAGCATTAGTGAGGTCGGGCACTGATGTTGGGCGATTAGGCCTGGCTCGCAGTCGGCGTTCTAATTCATCCCAAAGGTGTTCGATGGGGTTGAGGTCAGGGCTCTGTGCAGGCCAGTCAAGTTCTTCCCCACTGATCTCAACAAACGATTTCTGTATGGACTTTGCTTTGTGCTCAAGGGCATTGTCATGCCGAAACAGGAAAGGGGCTTCCCCAAACTGTTGCCACAAAGTTGGAAGCACACAATCGTCTCAAATGTCATTGTATGCTGTAGCATTAAGATTTCCCTTCACTGGAACTATGGGGCCTAGCCCGAACTATGAAAAACATCCCCAGACCATTATTCCTCCTCAACAAGGCTTTACAGTTGGCACTATGCATTTGGGCAGGAAGCGTTTTCTGGCATCCGCCAAACCCAGATTCGTCCGTCGGACTGCCAGATGGTGAAGCGTGATTCATCACTCTAGAGAACTCGTTTCCAGAAATTTGACGAAATGACTTGTTGGAAAGGTGGCATCCTATGGCAGTGCCACGTTGAAAGTCACCGAACGCTTCAGTATGGGCCATTCTACTGCCAATGTTTGTCTATGGAGATTGCATGGCTGTGTGCTTGATTATATATACCCGTCAGCAATGGGGGTGCCTGAAACAGACGAATCCACTAATGAGAAGGGGTGTCTGCATACCTTTGGCAATGTAGTGTACATATACAGTATACAGTATACACATACATCCATTATACAGTCACGTGAAAAAGTAAGTACACCCCATGTAAAGTTTTGACTTTTTCAGCATATTTCAACATACAGCTATTTGATCTTCATTTCAATAATATTGATAGATAAAGGTGATATAATATAACAAATATGAAACATTTACATTTTGAAGTCCATTGTATAATTTAAATAAACATAAATGCAAATTTTGCATGTGGAAAAAGTAAGTACACCCCTACATTTATCACTACTTCAAATACCTAAAATTAGAATCAGGTGCACCAGCTCAGGTGCAAATGATTAGAACATCGTTAGAGAGGATAATGGAGGAACCTGTCTTATTTAAACCGCAGACATTTAGTTTGGTTTGCTCTTTGTTGTTGAAGTGTGCAGCGTCACCATACCTAGATCAAAAGAGCTCTCTGAGGCCTTCAGAAGGAAGGTTATAGATAATAATAATAATAATCTATCTATAATTCCAGTAATCTCTGTGTGTCTGTGTGTCTGTGTGTCTGTGTGTCTGTGTGTCTGTGTGTCTGTGTGTCTGTGTGTCTGTGTGTCTGTGACCGCTGTTTCTCGACAACCACGGGTCCGATATACTTGAAACTTGCCAGGTATATTGCTGGGGACCCGAGGATGTGCCTTTTCAAGGTTTCATATTAATCGGACAATTACTTACCGAGCTATGTCCAAAAAACGATTCAACCAATCAGAGAGCAGCGAGCTATCACGTGTGCCGAACGTGGCGATCAGACTCTGCCTCGGACGGCACATTTGACAGCGTATTCATTTATTTCACGTTGGGAAACTATGTTGCCGTTAAACTATGTTTTAAAACGAATTCAAACTGCGATTAAATTAAAACGATTCATCGTAACTGCGATTTGCGAACTTCCGGACAGTGAAGACTGTCCGGCAGCACGCTTTCCGGCATCCAATCACAGAACGCTTTGTTGCGTAGGCGTGGCCGATGTGAGACGAGCGGAGCTGAGCGCGTTACGAGCTGACCGCCATTACGGTACGTAATTCGATTTCTTATGCGCATTATTTCTCCCAATTCAGTCAGAGCGAAGGGCGGAAGCGAAGAGCGTTGTTTTTTTTGTTTACGGGCGTACGGGCGGGGTAGAGCGTACGGGTAGCGTTTTTTTTTGTTGTTGGCAAGGAACGGGCACCCACGTACGGGCAATGCCCTAGTAATAATAATAATAATAATAAAGGAGTCTTATATAGCCCCATCAAGCAGAGTAAACTACCCTCATGGCGCTTTACATTATCATGCGAACGCACACACATCGCACACACACATACACACACAGACACACCTTCACTCTTGCCCTATTCCTCTCCCTCCCCATTCAAAACCCACAGATGTGTACTCCCCCTCCTCCTCCCCTCCCTCCCCCGCACATGTACACAGACATACTCTCGATCTCTGTCCCACCTCAAACCAAAGGGAAAACAGGACTTAGACTTTGAAAGACTTGTGAAACAGATAGGTTTTGAGGGAGGTTTTAACGGCAGGAAGAGAGTCAACATGTCGAACAGAGGAAGGCAAGTCATTCCAGAGCAGAGGTGCAGCAAAGGAAAAGGATTTCTCGCCAAACGACTTGGTGCTGGTGCGCGGCGGCTCTAAGGTCATAGAGTCGTCGATTGAACAAAGCCGTCGCCGAGGTTCATAGAGAGTGAGCAAATCGGAGAGATAGTGAGGTCCCGTTCCACACAATGATTTATAACATAGTGTGCAAATTTTGTATTGCACACGAGCAGAGAGGCAGCCAGTGTAAAGATTCAAGAAGCGGAGTAACATGGTCAGACTTCTTCGCCTTACAGACAAGACGAGCGGCAGAGTTTTGAACCTTTTGTAACTTATCCAAGAGAAACTGAGGGCGCCAGCATACAAAGAATTACAATAGTCTAGCCTTGAGAGGACAAGGGCACAGACCAGAGTTAGAGCAGCTTGAGGAGTAAGAAAGCGGCGAATGGATGCGATATTTCGCAGCTGAAAGTATGCTGATTTGCAAGTTTGAAGTACTTGCTTGGAAAATGTCATGTTACAGTCGAAAACCACACCAAGGTTCTTGGCCGACTAAACAAAGTTTACATCGGTTTCACCAACATGAATAGTGGTAGGAAGTGAACATTGTAGAGGACATCTGTGCGATCTTACAATCATAGACTCTGTTTTAGCATCGTTCAGCTGAAGTTTGTTTTGGGTCATCCACGCCTTCACGTCGGCAATACAGCCTTCTAACACTTCAACAGTGGGCACGATTTGTTGAATCGTGCTTCCTTTGTACAGCTGATTGTCATCTGCAAAGGCGTGGTGATCAACTGAATGTCTGGCAACAAGATCAAATAGAGGCTGAGTGTACAAAAGAAAGAGGATAGGTCCCAGGACTGAGCCCTGGGGAACGCCAAAGGAAAGCGGAGAAGGGGCTGATTTCTGGCCATTGACAACAACTGTTTGCACTCTATCAGTAAGATAGGACATCAGCCAAGAAAGTGGAGTACCAGTTATACCAAATGTGATTTCAAGACGACGAATTAAGACACTATGGTCAATCGTGTCAAAGGCGGCAGACAAGTCCAAAAGAGCAAGAACGGAAACCTTACCACAGTCAAGAGAGGTCAGAAGATCATTGGTTATTCTTAGGAGAGCGGTCTCGGTGCTATGGCCTGGTCTATATGCTGACTGGCGAGAATTGAAAAGATTATTTGAAACTATATGGTCATTCATCTGTGATAGCACAATTCTTTCTGTGATCTTTGACAGGAAAGACAGGTTGGAGATAGGACGGTAATTTTTCATGTCGTTAAGGTCAAGGGTGGGCTTTTTAAGAAGTGGTTTAACAAGAGCTTGTTTAAAGAGAAGCGGAAATGAACCCGTAGTCAGAGAATCATTGATAACTGCAGTAATAAATGGGAGGAGGGTGTCCAAACACTAAATGAACAAATCGGTGGGAAGGGGGTCGAGATCACATGTTTTTGTGTTTGACTTGAGGATTGTACATTTGACAATTTCCTCAGTAACAGGAGTAAACGAACTAAGAGGTCGTCCGTGAAAGCAGTGTTCAGCATCATCAAAGGAAGGAGTGACTGCTTGTCAAGATTGTTTCTTATTGACTGAATTTTATTGTGAAAGAAATGCAGGAAGCATTGGGGTAGTTCGTTTTGAGGAAATACAGTGGGAAGAATGGATTTATTTTTGGTGGCAAACAGGCGGTTGGTAATGCTGAACAGTTGCTTGCAGGAGGAGCTCCTAGTAATCCGATCAGAAATATATGACGTTTTTGCTTTCAGAATGATTTTTATAACGAGTCTTTTAGCTATGTTATACAACTGTTTATGGAGTGAGGCCAGTCTTCAGCCACTGTCTCTCGGCACGTCGTCGTTCCTTTTTGGCAGCCCTGACTTCGTCGCTGACTGCGCTGAACCACAGAGTACTCCTGCGTCTGGGAACGGCACGCCGTGTCGCTGGAGCATGACCGTCCAACGCTGTGCGGAGGCAACAGTCGAGGTCTTCTGCAGTGACATAGGAACGGCCAGAGAGACGGGTGTGAAGGTCCTCTTTAAAGGCGGTACGGTCGATGGCACGAATGTTGCGGGCAGTGATGAAGGTGGGCTGAAGATGAGGAACAGCAATACTCAGGTGGCTAGTGACACAGAAGTGGTCCGAGGTGATAGCACAGGTCACTGACGTGGACTGCACCAACTGATCATCGCATCTGTGCACTAACCAATCCAGGATGTGTCCTTTAACGTGTGTAGGTTGGGAGACAGACTGAGACAGACTAAAAGTAGAAAAGAGGTCAATGATCTTTGAAGTGAGAGGATGTTGTGGTTGGTCGTAGTGGACGTTGAAATCTCCAAACCTACGAGTCTGGGAAGGGATTTAAAAAGATCTCCAAACAATTTGAAATCAATCATTCGACTGTCCGGATGATCATCTACAAGTGGAGAAGATTCCAAACAACTGCCAACTTGTTCAGGTCAGGCCGCCCCAGCAAGTTCAGCCCGAGAGCAGACCGCAAGATGCTGAAAGAAGTCTCGAAGAACCCCAGAATGTCATCACGGGACCGACAGGTAGCTCTTGCCACTGTTGATGTCAAAGTGCATGAGTCTACCATTAGAAAGAGGCTGCACAAATTTGATCTACATGGGAGGTGTGCCAGGAGGAAACCTTTGCTGTCCAGAAAGAACATCAGGGCAAGAATAAAGTTTGCCAATGAACACCTAGGCAAAGACCAGCACTTCTGGAACGATGTGCTCTGGACAGATGAGTCAAAGGTAGAGCTATTTGCCCACAGTACCAGAAGCCTTCTATCTAACTGCGTTTGCATTCTTTCTAACTGACTCACGCCCACAGGATAACCGAATTCCGGAATTAATTTTCAAACTACACATTTACGGTGGGGAGCATTATTTACAAAGACTACTATTTGGTATTTACACGCTACACCCAGGACCTGTCTTTTAGGGAAACAAAAGCAGATGGTTTGATAAGAGGAAAGGTCATGCCATGCACTGCACTGTGCCAATACCACCAGCACCAATCAACAAAATAAGCACCAAAGCACGAAAAGCACCATCCGGTGCAGTCATACATTTCAATAATAAAATGATGCCTTGCGACGTCTTCTCCGCTGGGCTGCTGCTTCTGGATGTTTTCCTTGCTTGCTGCCTATTTAATAATAAAACAAAAAGGGCACAAAACGCGTCCACTTCTTTTTTAATTATGGCCAGCAGGGGCCAACTAAAGGTGGTCCACCTGCATGGCTTAGGTGCCACCTCAACCGTGGTCCGCAAGCAAGCTTTCGCTGGCCACAATGGCCGGTCCCCAGCAGAGGTGCCAGGCCCCAAAAGGTGGGGTCCATAAATGTGGTGCTCGGCCACAGACCTGTGGTCCATACAGTGGTGCCCGGCCACAACAACGTGTGGTCCATAAGTGGTGTACTGGTCCAGGCAGGCAGCAGCGAGGGTGCGGGCACACAACTGCGGACACCTGGCACTCCCCCCGGGCCCAAAATAACAAATCCGTGAGTGGGGGAAGGACAAGCAAGCAGCGGGGCAAGATCGCAAGAGTACACGTTAAAAACAAGGCAATGCAAGGTGAGGTGCACCGGAGAGCGAGCGGAGAAAGCTCCTCCCTAGCGTACGCCCCCCCCCCCCCCCGTCACCTAACCTACCCTTGCCCCTACCCCGTAATTACAAAATTTACAAATTCGTCTCTACGTCCTGTCTTCCCCATATCTCCCCTAATAACAAATTCGTCATCAATCCCTCTAACCCAAATTTGCCATCAATCAATTCCTCATCAATCCCTCATGGAATCACAAGCACAATGTCACCCCCACGTCATGATGCGTCTCACCATTCCAAACATTTGCAAAAAAACTGTGGTGTGGAGTCCTGTCACCTTGGTGAGTGGATGCGGATGGTGCGAAGAGACTTTCGATCCTACCTTCCTTCTAAATGACTTTAGCACACTTTACTCTACCCGGGGACTTTCCCTGCCAACCCATTGCCAATCTTTACTCTATGTGGTTCTAAGAACCGAACTCCCATTGAACATACTGTGGCGCTCACCAATTTGGGGTCTCACTCCCCCGATTCTACTCCCTGTGCCCTCGCACAATTTCCGGGCTGGGTCATGTGGCGCTCCCAGCAGGTCCGCTCACCTGCACACCTCCGCCACTGTAGTTGCCTCCCGAGCTTACCTGCTCCTTACCCTAACCTACCTGGGGAAGGCCCTCTGGCGCTCTCACCCCCTACCGCCCTCTCTGGCGTCGGGCTACCCGGGTCCGTCCTCCGGATCCTCGGGCCCCATTGAACACTACTGGCTCCCAGAGCCTACCTGCGGCCTCACCTGGCCGACAAACTAACAGTGGTGGAGTGCCCATTTAATCACACACACTAACAGGCCACACGCCCAGCCAATTTACTCCACTAATGCACCAAACACAACACTTCTGTGCAACTACTCGCACCACAGTTGCCAATATCCAACCACAATTTACCTACTCCGTCTACCTACTTTTAAACTACCCTCCCCGGGTACTCGTGAAGGGGGTCCATCCTTCCCCTTCCACTCTTTCGCACCAACCACTCCACTCCACTCCACGTATTCCACCCTACTCACTCCACACCATCCATTCCGTACTCCATTACTCCATACCATCTATTCCATACAACCATTCTCCATACACCTGTACTTCACTTGCACACCTGGTGCCCACACACCTGGTGGCACTTGCACCCTCCTTTCCTCCAGGGCCATTCACTCAATACAATGCACAATCACCCACTGCATCATCTGATCTAACTACTGCCCTTCTATAACTCGTGCTCCCCGTCTTCCCTTATACTAAGCACTCCCTCGTCGTTATCATCCATACTAATCTACCTACGTCCCCTACTATAGGTATAATGTCACTACTTAAATCTAACGTTACCTATGGTCATCTTTCTAAGTCCCTATACATTTATAACCTAACCCTCCCGGGCTAGTTTACACAGCCAATCCCCATAAAACTACTGCCAATGTGCCCCAAAAATACGATGTGAGGGATGGTAAATCTACCATCCCTCTACACCATATACCATTACTACTGCTACCATCAAATGTCCACTATACTACGAGCCTCGGTGCGTCAATGCATCATTAAAGCTCGGCTTCGCAAAGCCGAGCAATGAATTCGGGTGGTTTGGTCTCCTGCAGGTTGGGTCCATCCGGCATTCGGATTCGGGGGAGGAGGTTTACTCGGGCCAAGGTTCAAGGCACCATCCCTACGCAGGGCCTTGCGCTGCCAAGCGCGATGGCCCAGCCTTGCCCGGCACGCCGCCACCATAAGGGGGCGCTGCTCCGACCCCTCCTCCTTCCTCTTGAACCGGGCCGCCCGCTTTGCCTGGCAAAGCGCGGATTCGACCGTGCAGGGCGGGGCCCGGCCCGAATCGTGCACGGCGCTCCGAGCAAGAGCGATGCGACACCGATCCCCGCCGGCCCCCGCAGCACACAAAGAACACCGCGCACCGAGAGCTCGCGTCGGCTACCTGTCAGCCTAAACGCTGGCCCGGTCAACGTCGATGCCTTAACCGCATGCTCACACCATGCGTTCCGTTTCCTACTCACTCCTTCTCGCGCACATTCTTGCACATCCATTCTACTCGCACACTCCTCTGTTCCACACCTTGGCGCACTCTATCCCGGTACGTACTCCGTACCACTCATGGGGGTGCACTCTTGCATCCACCCATTCAGCGCACACCTACTCACGGGTGTGCAGTCCCTTGTTGCACACCCAATCACGCGCTCCACCACCAACTCAGGTGTGCATTCTCGCACACGCTCCTCAACCATTCCAGGTGTGCATTCTTTCTCACTCGCCACAATCAACTCACTCTCCGCGTCACTCTCGCCCTCGCACATACACTCCGATGTGCACTCTCCCTCGCTCTCGGTTTCACTCCCATACTCTATCGTGCTCTCCTCCTCGCACTTGGTCACACACTCGCGCTCTGGCGCCATTCGCACACGCGCGCCATTTCTACTCACACCACGCGCAAGGGACCTTCCACAAATGCCCGGGTGCTGTCTCGATCCCAAGCGCGCGAAAATTCTTTTTGCGCTAAACACTTTTCCGAAAAATCTTTTGGCACCATATACAGCCCGACTCACCTTCGGGATTCTTCTTCCTCGCTCCTCCAACACCTGCAAATCTTTATTCGGGTCAATAAGCACGGCATCATGATGTGAGCATGGACTTTGTACATATTCCATTTCTTCACCCCGCGAGTACTTTTCTAATTCCGGCGTCTCTTCCAACCCAATTTCCACTATTTGTTCAGTGATTTATTTTTCCCAGCCCAACGACCGCCGGCGCGCTCAAAAAAAATTCTTTTAATTCTATGGCCGTTGGCTTCTCTATACCCCGGGTCGCAATTTCTGTACCCGTCATTTTAACTGCGCTCTGTTCTACCTCGACCGTCGGCGCCCATAAAATTTCGTCTTCCAATTCAACCTTCCCCGGCGCTCCCGACATTTTTTTATCCAATTTGATGGTCGTCGGCTTTTCTACATCCCGCGTCTCGTCCCTTATAGCCCTGGTCAACATGGCTACCCTTTGCTCAAACTCGCTCTCTGCGCGCTCCTCAAGTCGCGCTACCTCGTCGCGTACCACCGCGACCTTTTCACCCGACTTGCGCCTCATGTCCTCCATCATTTTTTTATAATCCCTTCTTGCCTCTGCTATCCGTTTTTCCACTTCACACCTGGATTCCTCCCTCAATTTTTCCAGATCACACCCGGATTTGTCTGACATGGCATCCTTTTTCCAATTATACATTGACTCTTCCATAGAGGCCCTCATTTGTGCCAGAAAATGGGCCCAGTCCATTGGCACTGCGGGCTCGACCCTCGCCGCCATGTGCGAGGCGCCACCATTTTGTTTGCCAGCTACCGCACCCTTTCCAACCTCCCTTACCAACTGTCCCTCTTGGCCCTGGGTTATCAATTTTTCCTTATTCATTACTCCCACCGGCATCCGAACGCCTTGATTATCCATGGCACGACTATAATTTGGATGTTACAAAAAGATTTTGGCCGCTCGAAATTGAGCAAATTTTTTTTTTCAGATATAAAAAAAATTTGGTTCGGGCTTCAAATCCCACTCCCAGACACCAATTGTTGCGGATCCGGCAGTCGGCGCTCCCCTTACCAAGGGGGTGGGGGGGGGGGTTAATCCCCTTGTCTTTTACACTGGCCGATTCCCCCAGTCCTGGAAATTACACGCTCTTTGCGGGGTGAGATTGGCCAGGGTGATTGGTCAATGGGTTCCCAAATACCTTTGCCAATCCCTCCGCAAAGCAGGGATATAATTCCCTGCTAGGACCCGGACAAGATGGAGTTTGCCGAGCGGTTAGCAGTCCGAAATCCGAGCCGTTAGCAAACACTAACCCGATCCTGAGCGTTGGCCAAATCGTGCCACGTATATCAATTGGGAACAGGACGAAAGCGATCGGATGAGAAGAAACCAAGGGGTAAAGAAAGAACAAATATGGTTTATTTATACAGTACTATAAGAGGAAACGAAAGGTAATGTACAGTTGAAGAGGAAGAAGCAGTAACACAGGGCAGCCTTAGACAGTCTTGTTTAACATGCCCAGGACAGAACAAACACACTTACACGGGAGGATGGGATGGCAGGGATGGGAGGAGGCGAAGGGTCCAGGTAGCGTTCGGCCGATGGGAAGCCGTCCAGGCTTCGGCCCCAATCCACGCTCCGGCTCTGTGGCGAAAACCTCAGCAGGCAGCTCCGCGTATCGTTGGCCGCGAGCGGACTTTACTTATAGCGGGTAGGAAACGCTTCGGCGGACGTAACAGCTGGATCTTCCAAGAGCGCGTGCCCAAGAGCGCGTGGGATCTCGCCTACTTGGGATCTCGCGAGATCTTGGAGACGGCGGCAGGGATTTTCGAAGCTCCACACGGTCTCCACGTTTTTCGAAGTTAAGTCTGTTCACAATTGTATTTTGTCGAAACTGTATTTATCTTTCGGTGTGTGAAGTTATTGTGTGCAACTTTGGTTGTTTCTCGGTGTTTATCTTTCATAAATTGATCGTCTGTTTGCCGTGTCGTGTCTTGAGGCCTTGTACAGTGTGCACTGTACAACCTTGAGGCTTTGTTTTTCTCTCAGCGGTCCGTCTTTTGTGATCCAATAACTTTCGTTCTCTGTATTCCCAGTCTTTTCACCCATAGCCTACTTCCTTGTGTAAATCTCAACTCAAAAAAAAAAAAAAAAAAAAAAAAAAAAAAAAAAAAAAAAACATTTTCCTTCTCTGTTCTCATTCGTTTATTCATTCTTATTCGTTCGTTCGTTCTTCGACCACGTGTTTCTCCCCCATTTCCCCAGATAGTTTTCACTCATTAACCTTCAATGTTTACACTTTCCCCTCAAGTTATGTATTCCGTCATATTTTATAACACCTTTTTCTTCTTCTTCTTTAAAAGGCTGCTTTCGACTTGCTCACCAAATCAATTCATCCCCAAAAAAATATCCATCTCCTATAGTGCCTTTTTTCTACATTCCCTAAACTCTCCTGCACTCCATCCTCCATCCAGCGTCCTTAAACGTATTTTTAACTCGAAGGTCACAAGAAACTCATTTTGCAATAAATGTTTGTTTCCCATAAATCGTACACTTTCAAAAATCCAATCTCACCCCTCCCCTCCAAATCTTCCCCATAACCCCTCCCCTCCAAATCTTCCCCATCACCCCTCCCCTCCAAATCTTCCCCATCACCCATCCCTTTCAAATCTCCCCCCTTGCCCCCTCCCTCCTAAACTACCCCCTCACCCCTCCCCGCCAAGACGCCCCCTCGCCCCTCCCCTCCTAGACTCCTGCCTCACCCCTCCCCTCCAAATCTCCCCCATATCCCATCCCTTTCAAATCCCTCCCCTTGCCCCTTCCCTCCCAAACTCCCCCCTCACCCCTCCCCTTCAAATCTCCCCACCCTCATTGCTTCTCAATTTCCCCCCTCTCACTCCCCCTCCTCAAAGCGTCCTCCCCGCTTCTTCCCCCTTCAAACTCTCACCTCCATCTCCCCCAACCTTCTGCCTCGCTCTTCCCCCTCCTCAAATAACACCTCATTGTGCCTCACCCAATCACCATCAAACCTTTTGTCCGCCCCATCCTTCCCTTTCTCCGAGCTATTCTGAAATCTCTGACACACCTTCAACAGCTCTCCCTACCTCTTCCACCTCTTCCACATCTTACCCTACCCCTCCTCCCCCCTGTTCTGTATCTGATGCTCCCCCTTCCTCTTCATTAACGGTATGGACCTCAAACATCCGGGGCCTTCGTTCAAACTTAACTGATCTCTCCATACAGGTTGCTTCTGTCAAACCAGACGTGATCTGCTTAACAGAAACTTTCCTCCTTTATGATGTCTCTGATTCCATAGTATCTCTCCCGGGCTACTCCCTCCTCCGGTATGATAGACCTGAGCCTCGTCCTGGAGGCGGGGTTGCTATCTTTATCAAAAACTCTCTTCCTCACTCGCCCTGCACTGCACTCTCTCCACCTCACCCCCAGGAATACCTCTGGCTACGGCTTCCCCTTCGCTCCCACCTCTTGTTCATATGTGTGTTGTACCGTCCACCAAACAGTGATGACTCAATCTACATCTCGCTGTCTGATGATATGGACCAACTTCTATCTACTCATCCCAACTCTCTCTTCCTCATATGTGGTGATTTCAACTGTCATCATGCCAGTTGGCTGGGTGTGGGTACCTCTCTCACCAGCCATGGCTCCTCAGCAAAGGACTTCTGCGACTCACTGGGACTGACACAATCTGTCAATTTCCCGACCCGGATCTCAGTCAACGGAACATCTTCTCTTCTGGACTTGGTTATGACTAACTTCCCTGAAAATGTCTGCTGCTCTTCTTCTGCTCCGATCGGATCATCTGATCATGTCCTTGTTAAAGTGGACATCTCTCTGACCATCCTCAGGGAGCCTGCTCAGCGTCGACGAGTCTGGCATTTCACTCAGGCCAACTGGCACGGTCTTCAAGCAGCCATCAATCATCTGGACTGGTCTCCCATCTCTACCACCTCTGACATCAACTCATCCTGGGAATTCTTCCAAAGTAAATTGCTCTCTCTCATGCACAGATTTATCCCATCTCGTCTTCAGTTGTCATACCCTTCCTCCCGTCCATGGTACACGGAATCTTGTGGTGAGGCTGTTGCCCAGAAACAACTTGCCTTCGTCTCCTGGAAAGCAAATCCAACGGAAGGAAATCTCATTTCCTTTCACAAAGCCCGAAACAAGTGTGTGTCCACCCTCAGGAGAGCCAGGAAACAATATCTCTCCGTTCTCAAGACCGAACTCTCTTATCTGTCTCCCTCTTCCAAATCCTGGTGGCGTCTGGTCAAATCCGTTTCTGGTGTTTGTTCCCCCTCCATCCCCTCCCTTACCTCAAACGGCTACACAGCTGACTCCGCACGTGAAAAAGCTGAATGCCTCAACTCTGTGTTTGCCTCTAAATCTTGTGTCCCAAACCCATCCCTCTCTGTACCCACCATACCCAGTCGTACCCTGCTGCTCCTGGACTCCGTGTCCTTTCCTCCTGACAAGGTGGAAAAGTTTCTGTCAACCCTCGACTCTGATTCTGCAACTGGACCCGACGGCATCAGCCCACGGGTCCTAAAATCCTGCTCTGCTGCTCTGTCTCACCCTCTCTCTGTTCTCTTCACCCTCTCTTTTGCTCAAGGTCAACTGCCATCTGCTTGGAAATCAGCCAACATCACCGCTTTGCACAAAAAAGGTGCAAAAACAGATCCTAGCAACTACAGACCAATCAGCCTTCTCCCAATTATCAGCAAAGTCATGGAATCCATCATTGCTTCGGATATGAAATCTTTCCTCTTCTCCAATGGCTTGATCTCTGATCATCAATTTGGTTTCAGACCAGGTCACTCTACTCTGGACATGCTGCTTCTGCTGTCTCAACAATGGATGGAGGTCCTCAATGCCAAACAGGAAATTAGAGCTGTCTCCCTCGACATATCACGTGCCTTCGACACGGTCTGGCACCCCGCCCTGCTCACCAAACTCTCCTCCTTTGGTATCCATGGAAATCTCCACGCATGGCTGGCGGACTTCCTCTCTAGTCGTCGTCAACGTGTGGCCCTGAATGGGTTTCTCTCATCTCCTCTTCCTGTTCAGGCTGGAGTTCCCCAAGGCAGTGTTCTGGGCCCCGTGCTTTTTCTGGTCTTCATCAATGATCTCTCTGACTCTCTCGAAAATCCTCTCTATCTCTTTGCTGATGACTCCACTCTCTGCCGCTCCATTCCTCTTCCCTCAGATCGGCAGTCTGCTGCCTCCTCACTCTCTGAAGACCTGGACAAAATCACAGACTGGTCAAACAAGTGGAACATGTCTTTCAATCCTGACAAATCTCACACTCTTACTATGTCTCTCCGAAAAGATCGACTGGACAACCCTCCCATCTACTTTCTCAACAATCCTCTCCAAGAAGTTCTGTCGCTCAAGATTTTGGGTCTCACTATCTGCCATGATCTTTCTTGGGAAAACCACATTTCCAAGCTGGCCTCCAAAGCCAGTCGCCGACTGGGCATCCTCCGTCGTGCGAAGTCCTTCCTCGCCACACCTGAGCTCCTCACCACATACAAGGCTTTCATCCGCAGCTCAATGGAATACTGTTCTCCCCTATGGGCCGGTGCTCCTGCCTCACACCTAGCTCGGCTTCACGCTGTTGAAACCAAAGCTTTCAGAATTATTGGAATCTCCCACGATGAAGCTATCTCTGAGGGCCTTTCACTCACTCACCGCAGGCAGGTAGGTGGTCTTTCTGTCTTCTACCGACTCCTCTCCGGCCTTGCACCCCCAGCTCTCTCTGTGCTCTGTCCCCCAAATATTCCTACAGGTCGCACAAGATCTGCCAGCAACCCTCTGATGGTTAAACTGCCGAAATCTCGGCTCTCTGCTCACCTTCACTCTTTCATTCCTCTTTTCTCCCGCCTCTGGAACAAACTCCCTCACTCCCTTCAATCCCACTCCTCCCTCCAGGTCTTTAAAACAGCTGTTCACCACCATCTCTTATCTTCCCCCATCCAAAACCTTGATCTTTTCTACCCCCGCTAATTCACCCCAGATCCACCTTGTTTGAAATTCCAACTTCTTTCCTGGAAGTCCTGGCAGTGTCCATATGTTTTATACCTCTCCCACCGCCCCCTTCCCACGCCCCCCCCCCCCAAGCCCTCGCCCTCTCTCAGATCTCTCGATGTCTCCATGTCTCTCGGTCACTGCTCTCAAATGTTGTGTTTGTGTCCTTCCCCCTCTCTCCCCATCTTGTCTACCGCTCCCTATGTTATATGTTTTATGTGTCGGTTTGTCTTTCTGTGTGATTAATGTTCGCTCTTTCACGAGCCTCGACCTTGTATACAAAAAAAAAAAAAAAAAAAAAAAAAAAAAAAAACCAGTTCATGCAACAACCACACTGGACTCCTCGCTTCTCCCCACTCTGATTCTTCTGACTCCCTCACTCATCTCCCGATTCTCTCGAAGTAGTCCGCGGCCGCGCTTATATTGGCCTTTTACATATCAAGCCGCCGCTTCTTAGGACACACCCACCGGCAGGCTCACCTCAACCCTGGTTGGTTAGTGAGGGCCCACCGGTCCCGCCCCTTGATGAGCGTTGATGGGCCACGCCTTCGTTCCTGGCGCTCCTCCCCCTTATTCTCCAACTCGGCCGCGTGGCTTATGGCGGCTTGCGGGTTAGAAAACCACTCGCACCGCTTTTGAAAGGAACTTTGGGGCCTACTCTTATTTAATCAATACAACGCAGATTCAACTATTGTAAACAGATCCTTAACTGAAACATAGACTAATGAAATAACTAGATAGGTTTCTACGGTGTCCTACATGTTGTACATGGCCTAACTAGGGTGCAACCTTTACAAGAATTATTATTTTACAAAGTGAAGGTTCTAAAAACCGTAACAATATATATATATATATATATATATATATATATATATATATACATATATATATACGTATACCCTAACCCTAAATACCCCAACCCTAACCCTATATATATATATATATATATATATATATATATATATATATATATATATATATATATATATATATATATATATATATATATATATATATATATATTGTTGTGGTTTTGAGTTTGTACAGTCAGTATAATAAAGGTTAAAATTTCCCCCTCATAGTTAGTCACACAAGCAACATGTAGCCTCGCGATAGTGTAATTATTTCTTAGTATTTGCGAGCTTAGTCCTTTTCCTATGTTAGTTCTGCGTTGAGTAGAGTAAGGAGAATAGGTCCTACCTCTATCGACTATCCCGCCTCCATAGCCTCATTCCCCTTTGCGCTGACTTTGGTTCATTTTGGGGGAATTAACACGAGGCAGGCCTAGGAGGGTCGGGGCGGAGCCGAATGAGGGCAGCAGAGGAGCTGACGGTAAGCACGAGCCGCCAATCAGGGCTCAGAGGTTGTGGCGGCAGCAATGCGTCACAGGGCGTGGTAAAAAGGTTCGAGAGGGTTCGAGAAGGTTCGGGGGCGTATCTATATAACCCATCGCGCAAAGCCCCCGTGAGGACTTGAGGACTCGCTGATGAGAGAGAGGACTCGCGCGCACTGACCAACGAGGAGGAATCGTTGATGAGCAGGAGTTGAGAGCGTCAAAGAACTTTGAGAGATACGCGGGTGAAGAAAGACGCGCATGAACCGGAATACGCGCTATTATAAAGTGACGCTCGGTTGAGCTGAAGGCCGAGCCGCGTACAGTGCATTAAGTCATGCGAGTGATAACGGCTGTGTAATCGCCAGCCGCGCTGAGACACGCGCATTTTCCCTTATACCTCATCGGCTGCCTTTGTTCGGGAGACGCGCTACGAGGTTCCTTCCACCACCTGCTGCCATCTTCGCGGGGCGTGCTGGGACTGTGGAGAGTCGGACGGGGCCGTTCCTGGACAACCACGTCAACGCGTTTGCCTGAACATCAACCCATCTGCAATTCCCTGTGTGAGTGTGACGGGCCCGAGTCTGGGCAGTAAGATAAGACTGTCTAAGTGCTGCTCTGTGTCTCTGCGTCCCGATCATTGTATATACGTGTGGGAATAATTAAACCTGTGTTCTTCCTTTTTCCATTCGATCGTTCCTGTGATTTCCTCATTGGCCAAGCGTGGTACGAATAGAACCGCTCGAATCGGGTTCCACTACCTAAACTGCATGGACCATGTGGTACTCAATCCGCTCGGCATACCCAAACAACACGTGGCTCGTGCGAGGCTTGCTTCCTCGCTTCCGTGGCGGCGCAGGGATTTAGATACGAGCGAGACTTGGTCCCGGAACCCTACTTTGCGTTTTGCCCGGAAGAGGCGTTTCAAGTCTCGGTTCTGCCAGGCCCAGAAAGAACAAGGGGATTAATCCCCCCTTGGTAAGGGGAAGAAGGGCGGCGGAGAACCGTAACATTTGGTAGTCAGGAGTGGGGATTTGGAACCCTGGACAAAATTTTTAGACAAAATTTTGGACACCAATTGTACATATTGGCCGTAACAATTGGTGCCGGGGAGTGGGATTGGACCTGGAGTGCGCTTCACGCACTCAAAATTACGAGTGAACTAAATTTAATAGTTATTAAGATCAAATTTTAAATTCGTACCATGGCTGGTCAAGACGGTCGAATGCCGGTGGGGGTAGATGATGAGGAGGAATTAATGACCCTGGACCCCCGGGAAGAGTTGGTAGAAGAGGAGGACATTGACGAGGGGCCGGCAGCAGGGGTAGAAAATGGCGGCGCCCCGCACGTGGAAGCGGCAGCCGAGCCCGCTGTGCGACCCGGGTGCAACATTGAATTATACCTAATTCAACTAATGGCGAAAATGGACGTCCAAGAGAATGAAATGAAAGGAATGAGGGACGAAGCAAGATGTAACATGGGAAAATTGGAAAGCAAAATGGGTGGCCAATTGAAAGAAATGGGGGACAAATCCACCCGGGAATTGGAAAACTTTATGGCGGCGTCGAAGGAGGACACGAAAAAAGCAGGGAAGGACATAAGGCGCAGGTTGAGCGAGGAGGTCGCAATGGGACGCGACGAGGTGATGCGGTGTGAGGAACGCGTGGAGAGCGAGGTTGGGCAGAGCGCAGCTAAATTGACTGAGGGTATAGAAATCGCGACACTGGGTGTAGAAAAGCCGACGGCCGCCGAATTGGACAAAAATTTTATGCGCGCCGGCGGTCGTCGAGGAAATAGTTGAAATAGAAGAAACAATTGGGGCCGAAGAGACTGCATAATCAGAAATTAAATCGAGGGAAGAAATGGAATGCACACAAAGTTCGTGTTTGCATCGTGATGTCGGGCTTGCTAACCAAATGGAAAGTTTGCAGGTGCTGCTGGCGGAGAAAAAGGTCCCCAAGGTGAGTAGGAGTGTGTTTGGCGCGGAAAGGGTTTTGGCGCGCCTGGGACAGAAGCGAAACCCGGGCGGTCAGGGAAGGTCCATTGTGCGGTGTACGGGGGCGACTGGCGCGCGTATGAGAGAAAAGTGTGCACCGGAGCATGAGTGTGTGTGAGAAAAGTGTGTTACAGAGTGCGAGGGAGAATGCACACCGGACTGTGTGCGGGAAGAGTGTGTAACAGGAGTGTGTTACAGAGTGTGCGAAGGAGTGCACACCCGAGAGTGGGGAAAAAAGAGTGTATGAGGATTGGGTGGGCAACAGGAGAGTGCACACCCATGGGCGTTATGGAGTACGTAACAGAAAAGAGTGTAACGGAGTGTGTGGAAGGTATGAGTGCGCCTAGGTGTGCCAGTGCGAGTATGGTGTGCGAGGGAGAATGCACACCAGAGAATGTGGGAGGAGAGTGTGCGGTAGTGGAATGTATGGAAGGCACAGAGACGCCTAGGTGTGCGAGTGCAGAGTGGGTCGCGTGTGGTAAGAACGTGGCTCAAGCATCGACACCGACCGGGGCAGTGTTTAGCACGACGGATAGCCGAAGTGAGCCCTCGGTGAGTTGTGTGCGGCAGGGACCGGCGGGGATCGATGCCGCGGCGGTTTCACAAGGACCGCCGTGCACGATTCGTGCCGGCCCCCGCCCTGTATGGTTGGTGCCGCGCCGTGGCGGTAAAGGCAAACGGCGAGGTTCAAGGAGAGGTAGGAGAGTTCGGAGCCGCACCCCCTGGCGGGTGCGATGCTCCGACCGTGGGCGGTTGGGGCCATCGTGCATGGGACCGCGAGGCCCCGCGCAGAGATGGGGCTCTGAACCTCGGCCCATCCATGCCTCCTCCCCTGGATCGAAAATGCCGGACGGACCCAACCTACAGTAGACTGACCACCCACATGGATCGCTCGGCCTTTCGAAGCCGAGCAGTGAATGTATTTCCACACGGAGAGGCTCAAGCGTAGCGGACTGATGAAAGGAGTGTACCCTACGTGGAGGAATGGTAGTCTGACCATTCCTCACACGATCCGGGCCCATGAGCATTAGATTAGGGAGATGGCAGTAATAGGCACATGGAGGGCCAGCAATGGTTACCTCCATGGGGCACCGAAGCTAGCTGAGGGAGGGCTAGGATAATTGTTAGGGAATTAGATGACTGTAAAAGACATGAGATTTAAGTAGGGACATCTGAACTATAGTGGGGACGTAGGTAGTTTAGATGGTTGATAATGACGAAGGGTGTGCTTAGTGTAAAGGGAAGATGGGGAAGCACGAGTTTTAGGGGAAAAGCAGTTAGCTAGATGATGCTGTATGTGTGAGGAGTTGTGCAGTAGTGAGTGAGGAATTGTGTATTGAGACAGATGGAGTTGTGTTGAAGTGTATGGGAAGAAGTGTGTGAGCACAAAAGGTGTATGGAAAAAGGTGTGCAAGACAAAAGGTGTGCGAATCAGTGGTGTGGAATGTTTGTGGGGTGGAATGCTTGGTGTGGAATAAAAGGTGTGGACTGCATGGTGCGAAGGATTGAATGGGGGGAAGAGTGGAACCCATTCGCGAAAGCCCGGGGGGGGTAGTGTAAAGTCAGGTAGAGGGCTCAGGTAAATTGTTTGGATATTGACACCTGTGGTGTAGGTAGTGGCAAAGTAGTGCTTTGGAGGGTGCATGAGTCAGTGAAATGGCTGGGCGTGTGGCTTAATTGGTGCGTATGGTTATTGGGGCACTCCGCCACTGGTAGTTTGTCGGCCAGGTGCGGCCGCAGGTAGGCTCTGGGAGCCAGTTAGAGTAGTTGAGTTGTTCAGTGGGGCCCAAGGATCCAAGGAAAGGACCCGGGTTGCCCAATGCCAAGGAGGGCATCAGGGGGTAAAGAGCCAGGAAGGGCCTTCCCCAGTTTAGGTAGTCGCAGGAGCAGGTAAGCTCGGGTGGCGACTTCAGTGGCGGAGGTGCGCAGGTAGTTGGACCTGCTAGTGGAGCCACACGACCCAGCCCCAAAATTGTGCAAGGGCACAGTATGAAAATTCAGTGGGAGTGAGACCCAAATTTTGGAAGGCACCAAGTGGACAATAGGAATTCGGTTTTTAGAACCACATAGGTTAAAGAGGCCAATTGGCAGGGTATGACCCCGGGTAGTGTAAATGAGTTAATGTAACTAGTGTAGTTAGGATGAGAAACCCCCCTCGCATCATCCAAAGCCATTCACCAAAGAGGACGAAGCTCCACACCAAGACCAAGTGAACGATTTGAGTAAGTGAGACGCATCACGACGTAGAGGGACATTGTGTTTGTTCCATTCCTTCCTTCCTGGGAGGGATTGGGAGACGAATTTGGCATAGAGGGGGATATGGGAGACAAGACGTAGGGACGAATTTGTAAATACAAGAACGGCTAGGGTAATGTAAGCTGACGTTGGGGGGTACGAACGGATAGGGACGAGCCTGCTCTGCTTGCTCTTCCGCGCCCCTGCGCTGCATTACACCTTGTATTGCTGTGTACCTTTGTGCCCTTTCCGCTTTGCTGGTCGTGCTGTCTCTCCCCCCCACCCCAGGACCATTTTGGAGGTGGAACTGTGCAGCACCATCGACCTGTGCAGCATCCCTGCTGCACTTTGCTACATATGTGCAGCTGAACAGCGCAGCACTTTGCTGCCGCATCCTTTGCATTTGTCATAACTTTGGTGCACATATTACACTTATGGATCACAAGTTTTGTGGCCTTACACCTCATCTGTGTAGCACCTTGCTGCAAATTCACCTTGCATCTTCGGACCACTTGTTTTGAGTGGCATGAATGTCACACAGTTGGACCACATAGGGTTGGCCCTGCTGGCAAAATACAATAAACACAGTTTTGTGTATTTTTATTATTGTGTGCTAGGGACGAGAAGATTGTAGGTTTATTTAGCCCTGAAGAGCAGGAATGGCCTGTATGCCGGTCCGGGGGCTTGCCGGTTCGATATGTGCACACAGAAGATGCAAGAAGAAGATGCAAGAAGCAAGCAGCAAAAATGTGATTTTTGAGTGTGTTTGTGTACATTGCTGTGCTTTCTCTTCCCCTCCAATCTTCTTTCCAAAAAGGACAGGTCCTGGGTCATAGAACTGTAAATAAGGAGTAGGTTTTGTGCTTGTATATAAAACGCTGCCCACCGGCTCCATGTTTAGTTCGAAAACAATTCCGCAATTCGGTTAATTGTGGGCGTGATTCTGTTAGTGTAGCTACTCAACGCAGTAGGTGGGACATATTTAGTGTTTTAAAACTGTCGCATACATGGGTTAGAGTAAATGATGTTGGAGGGAACCACATCTATATGTCACATGTAACAGTAAAAGTTAGTCCCAGATCTTTCTGAAAACCGGTCGTTCCAATTTTTGTAGGTTCGACTCGGGGACGAGTCTGACGAGGGAGAGGGGTAGTGTTGCGGTTTTGAGTGTGTACAGTCAGTATAATAAAGGTTAAAATTTCCCCCTCATAGTTATTCACACAAGCAACATGTAGCCTCGTGATAGTGTAGTTATTTCTTAGTATTTGTGAGCTCAGTCCTTTTCCTATGTTAGTTCTGCGTTGAGTAGAGGAAGGAGAATGGGTCCTACTTCTATTGACTATCCCACCTCCCTAGCCTCATGCCCCTTTGCGCTGACTTTGGTTCATTTTGGGCGAATTAACACGAGGCAGGCCAAGGAGGGTCGGGGAGGAGCCGAATGAGGGCGGCAGAGGAGCTGACGGTAAGCACGAGCCGCCAATCAGGGCTCAGAGGTTGTGGCGGCAGCACTGCACCACAGGGCTTGGTAAGAAGGTTCGAGAGGGTTCGAGAAGGTTCGGGGGCGTATCTATATAACCCATCGCGCAAAGCCCCCGAGAGGACTTGAGGACTCGCTGATGAGAGAGAGGACTCGCACGCACTGACCAACCAGGAGGAATCGTTGACGAGCAGGAATTGAGAGCGTCAAAGAACTTTGAGAGATACGCGGGTGAAGAAAGACGCGCATGAACCGGAATACGCGCTATTATAAAGTGACACTCGGTTGAGCTGGAGGCCGAGCCGCGTACAGTGCATTAAGTCGCGCGAGTGATAACGGCTGTGTAATCGCCAGCCGCGCTGAGAGACGCGCATTTTCCCTTATACCTGATCGGCTGCCTTTGTTCGGGAGACGCGCTATGAGGTTCCTTCCACCACCTGCTGCCATCTTCGCAGGACGTGCTGGGACCGTGGAGAGCCGGACGGGGCCGTTCCTGGACGACCACGTCGACGCGTTTGGCTGAACATCAACCCATCCGCAATTCCCTGTGAGTGTGACGGGCCCGAGTCTGGGCAGTAAGATAAGACTGTCTAAGTGCTGCTCTGTGTCTGCGTCCCGATCATTGTATATACGTGTGGGAATAATTAAACCTGTGTTCTTCCTTTTTCCATTCGATCGTTCCTGTGATTTCCTCATTGGCTAATCGTGGTACGAATAGAACCGCTCGAATCGGGTTCCACGACCTAAACTGCACGGACCACGTGGTACTCAATCCGCTCGGCGTACCCAAACCACACGTGGCTCATGCGAGGCTCGCTTCCTCGCTTCCGTGGCGGCGCAGGGATTTAGGTACGAGCGAGACTTGATCCCGAAACCCTACTTTGCGTTTTGCCCGGAAGAGGCGTTTCACGTCTCGGTTCCGCCAAGCCCAGAAAGAACAAGGGGATTAATCCCCCTTGGTAAGGGGAAGAAGGGCGGCGGAGAACCGTAACAATATATATATATATATGCAGTGCACACATACATACACATATATATATATATACAGACTTGGCATTTAATATGGAATGTTTTTTTTTTTTTTGACTTGGGTATACTTTCTGAACTCAGTATATCAATCTGGTGAGTTTCTTTTACCCTTCGGTGATGTCTTTGTTGAAAGAACCATGTCACTGATTGTCTTTCGCAGCAATAAGTCAATAACAGGATTATATCACAGGTGGCGTGACAAAATGTAAGGACAGGTACATTTGACGATTGGCTTCACAATCGGGTATATAAGGGTTGTTGCGTTCTGTATTAGTGGAAAACAACTGCTGCACATCTACAAAAGTTATTGCCGCTTCCTCTGGAGATGGTCCGTCAACTTGACAATGCTGTTGGTCATGAGGTGGTGGCTTTACGAAATTCTGGCATGACACAGCGTGCTATTGCTCCGCAGTATGGCATCACTCAAGGTCAGGTGTCAAAGATCCTGAAACGAAATGCTCAGAGGGGTGTCCCTACTCCAATACCGAGGCCAGGATGTACATGCAGAACCACAAGGAGAGATGATCGCCAGCTGCACCGGTTAGTCTGCAATGGCCGTACCAAGTCAGCTCATCGGCTTACGGCTGAGTGGCAGCAACTGACAAATATGCCTGTATCCAGAAGGCTCGTCAACCAACGACTGGTTCAAGCAGGCTATCGTGCCAGGCATCCCCTGAGAAAGCCACGCCTGACCAGACAACACAGCCAGCGCCGATTGCAGTGGGCCAGAGAGCACCGTCAATGGCAGCCAGGACACTGGAATCACGTGACCTTCAGTGACGAGTCTAGATTTCTGGTCCATTGTCAAGATGGCCGCGTCCGAGTGCGCAGACAAGTGCATGAAGCCCACAACGAAGTTTGTATAGTGCCAAGAGTCCAAGCTGGAGGTGGTGGGGTGACCGTTTGGGCTGCTTTTCATGCAGGGGGCAAAACTGACCTGGTTGTTACCTTCGCAAAAGCGGAAGGTTATGTTTTGATCACTGTGTATTTATTTGTATGTCTGTGTGTGTGTGTGTGTGTATGTTATTCGCATAACTCAAAAAGTATTCAACCGAATTGCATGAAATTTGGTGGGATGATTGGTTATTATACGGGACACATTTGATTAGATTTTGGGAGCAATCGGGTCAAAGGTCAAGGTCAAGGTCACGAAAAGGTCAAAATCGTATTTTTTTTTATGTGATTCTTCACCATTGAGTGATATGGTCGACCAGGCGGAGGTATATGCTCTCTACTGAGTGCCGTTCTAGTTCTGAATGGAAACCTGAACCAGTTCAAGTACAGGGTCATTCTGGAAGAAACATTGCTTCCATTTCCTCGTGCAGCCTTTTGAGGAAACTTTGTCTTCCAAGATGACAATGCACGGCTTCATTTTGCTCGCATGATCCAACACTTTCTTGCTGACCATGGTGTAGAGCATACGGGGTGGCCTGCCATGTCCCCGGATATGAATCTGATAGGGAACTTGTGGGCAGAATTAACGCGTCAAATCGGCAACTTGGACCAGCAGCCTCCCTCTGTGCGTGAATTGCAGCAGACTATTGTCACTGCATGGCAAGCGATTCCTGTCCAAACCTTGGCAAATCTCGTGAACAGCATGCCTCGACGTGTATGTGCTCTCCTGAATGCTCGTGGGGGTTACACAAAGTACTGAACTGTAATCTTACTGTCCGTAATCCCAGTCATAATTTAGCTTTTGTTGAAATTTTTTTTGGCTAATGTGCAAAATAAAGACATACCCACACACATATACATACAGTACACACACATACATACAGTACACACACATATACATACAGTACACACACATATACATACAGTACACACACACACACACACACACACACACACACACACACACACACACACACACACACACACACACACACACACACACACACACACACACACACACACACACACACATATATATATATATATATATATATATATATATACTGAAACGCAAAAGAAACTTACCACCTTTGAAACCTTTAAATATCAACAATAACACTGCGTGTAGTAAATGTGTGAACTTATTTGTGGACAATAGTGTCCTCACTGTCAGATAAAACGGTCACGGATGGTCACTTGAACCTTCAATGGTCACTTCATAGCACAGCTGTTGAACAGCCATTTTGACTGTCAGTGATTAGCCAAGGGGTACGGGATGATTTTAATGAGCTGCACGTGATGTCTTGATATTGGCTTTAAAAAGGCCAGTGCAAAATGGGCATTTCAATCAACATGCCACGATTGTCAAGGGATCAACGGCAGCGTGCCCTGGGCATGCTGCAAGGCGGACAACTACCATGAGGTGGCACGCCGCCTTGGCTGTTCACACCAGACGATATCAGCCCTGGTGGACAGAGACACCCTCCACAACTCTGCAGATGACAGACCTCGATCAGGGAGGCCAAGAGTCACCACTGCAAGGCAGGACAGGCAGATGGTCCGAAGTCACCTGCGGGATCGATTCCGTCCAGCATCCCGCACTGCGGCAGAAACTCCGGGGCGTGCAAACCCACGGATCTCCAATGATACTGCACGAAGACTTCGTAGGTTTTCGCGACTCGGGAACCTATCCCCCTCTTTTTCCATCGACACAATGCCCCGATTTTCGCGGTTTCGCTATTCGTGGATTTTTCAGGAACGTATCCCCCGCGAATAGCGGGGTCCCACGGTACATTTGATCCATTTTAATACATACACTTGTATTTCGTAGATTTGCCATTTGCAGATTTCAACACTTTTACTCTTTCAGGCATAGAACTAATGAGTTCCAAAATTTTAGTTTGTGGGATTTCTGCCCAGGCTTCATGCAAAAGGTTTAGCAATTCGGCCTGTGATGTTGGTTCCTTTGACTTTTTCCGCACAGCTCGATCCAATATGGCCCAGAGGTGTTGAATGGGATTCATGTCAGGAGACTGACTTGGCCATGGAAGTCGCTTGATCCCATTTCTGTCCTGCCATTCTTTGGTCTTTTTTGCAGTGTGGCATGGAGCTCCATCCATCTTCCATGAACAGAGTGTTGTTTTTGACCATCTGACCAGTGGAGAAGACAGTAAGAAGTCCATTCTCAAGGATAGAAATGCATATCGTAGAGTTGATGTTGCCAACACATTCTACAAAGTCTGATCGACCAGCGCTCCAGATTGCTCCCCACACCATCACTGAAAAACCACCGTGTTTGACAGTTGGCTGCAATCCGTTCAAAGAAAACTCTTGACTGGGAGGTCTCCAGACCCATACGTGTCCACTGTCAGAAATTGAGCAAATTGGGACTCATCTGAAAAAAAATGACAGTTTGCTAACACTCCAAGGTTGGCAATCTCATCAGCCCACTTCTTTCTCCTTTGGATGTTGGCTGGTCTAAGGAAGGTACCGCACGGCAGTTCTTGAGCCAACTTGGATCTCCTCTGCAACATCTGCTGCCTTGCAACGGGGAGTTTTCTCAATGGACCGCTTGACAGCTCGAATACACCTTTCTGAGGGCCCAGGTCAACCAGAATGGCAAGATGTGGATTCCTTGCCTTCGCGGGTGAATTACACAATAACCCGATTGACCGTAGAAAGTGTAATGCCAAGGTTCTGAGCTATCTGATGCTGGCTGACTCCACCTTGTGATTGGCCAACAATTCGTCCTCTTTACAATCGGAAAGTTTGTGTGCTCCCTGGGTTCGAGGCATAGTTAATTGTCGTACAAGACCCAGGAACTCGTCTCTGCAAATAAATAGTCGAATATTAGTGTGCATGGCTATAATACTGGGTACATTAAGTGTTACATCTGAATGGAAAAATAAAGTTTCAGGAAACAGTAAGTATGCTGTATTATGTGGCTCTGTATGTATTGCAGTTTCTGAATTTGAAGCATCAGACCTGCTACGAGCTTCGTTTTCACCAAAATGAAAACGAGAGTGCATTTCGCACACTGGATTCGTGCATAACGCAGCGGACAAGAAAAAAAATACAGCAAGATTAACGCGAAAAAAAAAACTTTCTGATTGATCGATTGAATAAGCATCAAGGGCATTCTTCTTCAGGTATTTCTTAACCTACACACCTAGTTCATTTTACGATTCCTTCGTGATTTGAAAATGAAACTGACATCACAATTGTTGTGAATTTGGTGGACACCAAGTATTATGCACAAATCACTTATTTTGCCATGCATTGCGCATTTCTAGGAATTTTAGAAAATGTAAAAAAAAAAAAAACAACACCAGGAGACATACTAGACATCAAACATTCCATTTAATTACAATTTTAATCATCAATGCATAATTTTATTTAAAGACAATGAAATAAAAATTGACAGAGTGAGAATGTAACATTTTATTTAGAAAAGATGCCTTTTTTGTCTTGTTTAATCAACCATCACAAATCTAAGTGCATGATATAATGTGAAAATCAGGTTTTTGCAGGTCCTCAAGACTATTTGCTACAACATAAAACCATAGGTGTCTTTTCATTCAGTTCATCTTTTTTAATTGAGGGCATTTTATTTCATCTGTATAAAAGTGTACCCAGTATTGTAGCCATGCACTAGTACAAATCACCGAGTAAAACTGCATTATACAGATGAAATGAATACATTGACGACGTTTGGGTTATACAGGCGATCTTATAAAGGACTCCAAAAAGCTGTTCCCTTCAACACCCTGACTTAATTATTTTTAACAGATCAAAAAGCCAGAGCCAGAATTGCTCGTTTTGCCTCAAATGTGATTGAAGGCTTACAAAGAGAAAACTCAAAGCTACGCACTATTATGCCATGGAGTTAGTAACATAATGGACATTTTATGAATGAGCTGGTTTATGCAACTGTATACGGTATGTCAATCGGTGGAGAAGAAAAACCCTCTATTTTAACCACAAAGCATTACATGCAATGAGCGGCAACTTAATCGTTTTAGAAAGAAACAAAAAAAAAAATGTACTCGAGTTCGCAAACGAGACATTGTCCAAAGCTTGTCACGCAATTAATTAGATCATACAAAACTCCTTTAAAATGGTCATGAGATTGCTGCACACGTTGTATTGTTTTCATTTGATCAACATTACACAATCTATGGAGAGGGTGTTGTTATTCAATGGGAATCGGGTTTATTTCAAATATCTTCAAAATTACTCGTTTTATTTATACAAGGAAGCCCCGATCAAACACCTAAGAAAAATTAACCCGAAGTGACGCATTAAATAAATTATTATAAATTTGTCCACAAACTTTGACCTAAAGCAACCTGCCAAGTAACGTCCAAATAGTACAACTTTCCGATTGCATTCCTTTAACTGTTGCTCATAGCGGTTCGTTGCTACAATGGAAATGGAATGCTTTTAGCTTATTGCAATTCTGAAAATGGACAATACTAGTTTCAAGGTTGTAAAGCAGGAGCAAAGATTGTGGTCAAAATGGCTCAAAAGTCTGTTTTCTTTTTGCAGACATATCAGCAGTCCGCACTTATCACAGTCCGAAAGTTACCGAAGCAACCTGAGAGATACGTCACCTACGAGATATCATGGCAGTATAGCAACACTACTAAGAGTATATGTGACATTAAAATGTTGTTTTTTTTTTTTTTGGGTGTAATTCAAAACTTCTTCCAAACTGAATGGAGACTCACAGAGGGGAGTTTCAGAGTAGCCGCAAGAACACAAGAACAAATTGCTGCTCAATGCATGTCCATAAGATAGTCTGATCTTTTGCGCTGAAGTCAGCAACCTTAGGTCAGTGTGACATGGACAGAGTTCAGGATGCTTTATAATGACCGCAATGACAACGTCGTTCGTGGCAATTTTTTCGCTGCTGCTGGCCAATTAAATTGCCCTAAACAATCTACGTATGAAAGCGTGGGTAGACCAATCTTGGGACGTAGCATCTTGGTAGAGTTCAGCTGCCAACCCACCCTGCCGCTTCATAAAAGAGTAGCAGCGAAGCTTTCTCACAACAGGACAAGTGAGTCATGCTGCTGCATCTTCAGTCATTGCACTTGAGCCCCTTGGCAAAACCCACACAAAGAGTGGAGCAACTTTACCCACAAGGATACCTCCCAAGGCAGCAGTGATTGTGACAAAATGCGCAACAGTAAGAGACCCAAGAATATTTTCCGAAGTAACAGAAATGCCATCGCTCAATACATCAGTTGATGAACTGCAGGTTCAACTTTCCCTTGTTTATATATTTATTTTCTTATCTCTTCTTCTGATGAACTGCAGGCCCTATCTTATTGTATAGCCTTAATCTTTTTCATAGCGATGATATTCCATCCTGAAGATAGCAGTAGTGCTATGTAAGCCACTTCATCTACATTTGTACACGTTTTATGCTCGTTAGTCTTACTCCAAATATGTAAGTAAACAAGTACAAGAACAATAACAATGGTTTTGGAATAAAACTTGTACATGTATGCATGTAATCTTTCACGGAGATCAAAATGTATAAGAAAGATTGGAGGGAAATTCACATTTATTTTTTTTAGAAAAGGGTGTAAATGTACATAAAGTGTCACAAATAGGTCATTGTTCCACAAACCAATACTAGATATATGAGAAAGCAAACAACATTCCAAGAGAGGACAGCGCACCTTTCGTAATAATTATATTCCATACCTTGCACGATCTGAATGTGGAACCAATTTTTAAACGGTGCACTTTTAAGATTGACCAAGAAACAGCGAGCTATTATGGGCTGTAATTACATCAACATAAAATTACAGCAATAAATATTTGAGGTGATGGATTGTTTACCAGTGAGGTGATATCTTGTCAGCATTTATAATTAAATGCACACGAGTTAAAGCTATGTAAAACTCGATTCTTTTTGTGAATTTGAGAACGTGATTATATAAAGCATACCTTATTTTTCAGATAGGTTAGGTTGACAGTTCTGTTGCACTGCCCTTGACATTGAATGTTGTAGATCTCTTGGTAGCTTCTTCAGATAACTCTGTGCCAAGGTCAAATTAAGGATATATTCCATGGGTCTAATGTAGGCTTAACCATATGTCACCAGGATCCTTCCCAATGTACAAAATGCCAATTGACACCTACTCAGTATGCTCAAGAAGGTTAAACAGTGAGTCTACCAATGAAAACAAGTACACAGGTAAAATTGAGTGTAATCTCTCATCCCACTTTCAACAAATTAAAAAACGTACTACCAAGATGAGCAGATTCACAAGAAAATATTTGCTGCACCCCCAAAAAAAAAAAAGAAGCCCCCATGTACTGGACAGGCATTTGATTACCTTTCAAATTGGATTTAAAGAGCAATAATTTAATAATGACAATCTTCCATGTAGTGTGTGCTTAATGCTCAAGAACCAAAATTTATTAAAATATAATTCAATGTAGCAACATGCTCAAGAAGGTTGAACAGTGAGTCTACCGAAGAAAACAAGTTGTTATGACTTCTTTAAAATAAAACACAGGGACACTTTTAAAGTGGTGTCAAACTGAAAAGAGTAAAAACTATAGTAAACAGTACATCATACAGGATCTCTCTTTCAAGTAATCGTAATCCTAAACTTTATTTCATCTGTTCACCTGGATATGTTTGCTCCAGGTATGACAAATATTTGTTACGGGGACACCAGGAACACCACAATAGGAAACATGGTCCACCGTTCCACCGTTTGCCCTTCATGTGACTCGTGGTGGTCCCTCTCGGCTCTCCCCCCCGTTGGTATTTTTGTGCACATAAGATTGTTCACGGTTCTGTTTAAATATTATTTAAATATGTATAACCTTTCCCCTTCAGTGTTTTACTCAGTGGTATTTTACAACACGCTGTTTTTCTTCCTATTTAAAAGGCTTTTCTCAATTTCCTCTCCAACTCATTCCACCTCAAAAAAAAGAAATTCAATATCTTATACGTCTCCCTCACTACATGGTCTAAATTCACATTCATTCCATCCCTCCTCCATCATTCTGAACCGGATTGCTAACTTCAAAATCACAACAAACCCAATTTGTTTTCAATGTTCGTCTTTCATTAATCATCCACTTTCTAAACTCCCCTCTTGCCCCTCCCATCCAAATCCCTCCCCTTGCACCTACACTCCTAAACTCCCCCCTTGCCCCGCCACTCTTAAACTCCCCCCCTACCCCTCCACTCCTGAACTCCCCCCTTGCCCTTCCACTCCTGAACTCCCCCCTTGCCCTTCCCCTCCTAAACTCCCCCCTCACTCCTCCCCTTCAAAACTCCCCCCCAACCCCTCCCATTCAAATCTCCCCCCATACCATTCCTCTCCAATTCTCCCTCCTCCCCCCTCCTCCTCAAAGCTGCCTCCTCCCCACTTCGTCTCCCTTCTATCTCATACCTCCACCCCCCAAACCTTCTTCTTTCCTCTGCCCCCCCTCAAACAACCCCTCACTGTGCCTCATCCCTTCACCTTCAAACCTTTCATCCTCCTCATCCTTCCCTTTCTTGGAACTCTTCTGCAATCGCTGACACACTAACAACTGCTCTCCCTACCTCCCCCTCTCATCCTTCATCTTACCCTACTCCTCCCCTCCCCTGTCCTGTACCCGATGCTCCCCCTCTCTCTTCATTAACGGTATGGACCTCAAACATCCGGGGCCTTCGCTCAAACACCTGACATCTCTCCATACAGGTTGCTTCTGACAATCCAGACTTGATCTGCTTAACAGAGACTTTCCTCCTTCAAGATGTCTCTGATTCCTTAATATCTCTTCCTGGTTACTCCCTCCTCCGGTATGATAGACCTGAGCCTCGGCCTGGTGGTGGGGTGGCTATCTTTATCAAAAACTCTCTTCCTCACTCTCCTTGCACTGCCCTCTCTCCTCCTCACCCCCAGGAGTACCTCTGGCTATGGCTTCCTCTCCACTCCCACCTTTTGTTCATATGTGTTCTGTACCGTCCCCCAAACAGTGATGACTCCATCTACATTTCACTGTCTGACAACATGGACCAACTTCTATCCACTCATCCCAACTCTCTCTTCCTCATATGTGGTGACTTCAATTGTCATCATGCCACCTGGTTGGGTGTGGGTTCCTCTCTCACCAGTCATGGCACCTCAGCAAAGGACTTCTGTGACTCACTGGGATTGACACAATCTGTCAATTTCCCGACCCGGATCTCAGCCAATGCAGTATCTTCTCTTCTAGACTTGGTTATGACGAACTTCCCTGCTAATGTCTGCTGCTCTTCTTCTGCTCCAATCGGTTCTTCTGATCATGTGCTTGTCAAAGTGGACATCTCTCTGTCCATTCTCAGAGAGCCTCCTCAGCGTCGACGAGTCTGGCATTTCACTCAGGCCGACTGGGACGGTCTTCAAGCAGCCATCAATCGTCTGGATTGGTCTCCCATCTCCACTGCCTCTGACATCAATTCTTCCTGGGAATTCTTCCAAAGCAAACTGATCTCTCTCATGCACAGATTTATCCCATCTCGCCTTCAGTTGTCTTACCCTTCCTCCCATCCATGGTACACTGAATCTTGTGGTGAGGCAGTTGCCCTGAAACAACTTGCCTTTGCCTCTTGGAAGGCTAATCCAACTGAAGGAAATCTCAGTTCCTTCCACCAAGCTCGGAACAAGTGTGTGTCTACCCTCAGCAGTGCCAGGAAGCACTATCTCTCCTCACTCAAGAATGAACTCTCAAACCTGTCTCCTTCCTCCAAATCCTGGTGGCGTCTGGTCAAATCCGTTTCTGGTGTTTGTTCCCCCCCCATCCCCTCCCTTACCTCAAATGGCCACACAGTTGACATCGCACATGACAAAGCCGAATGCCTCAACTCTGTGTTTGCCTCAAAATCCTTAGTCCCAAACCCATCTCTCTCTGTTCCCACCTTTCCCAGTCGAACCAAACTGCTCCTGGACTCTGTGACCTTCTCTCCTGCCAAGGTGGAGGAGTTTTTGTCAAACCTCGACTCTGATTCTGCAACTGGACCAAATGGCATCAGCCCACGGGTCCTAAAATCCTGCTCTGGCGCTCTATCTCACCCTCTCTCTGTTCTTTTCACCCTATCTTTTGCTCAAGGTCATCTGCCAGCATCCTGGAAATCAGCAAACATTACCGCTTTACACAAAAAAGGTGCAAAAACAGATCCTTGCAACTACAGACCAATCAGCCTGCTCCCAATTATCAGCAAAGTCATGGAATCCATCATTGCTTCGGATATGAAATCTTTCCTCTTCTCCAATGGCTTGATCTCTGATCATCAATTTGGTTTCAGACCAGGTCACTCTACTCTGGACATGCTGCTTCTGCTGTCTCAACAATGGATGGAGGTCCTCAATGCCAAACAGGAAATCAGAGCTGTCTCCCTTGACATATCACGTGCCTTCGATACGGTCTGGCACCCAGCTCTGCTCACCAAACTCTCCTCCTATGGTATCCATGGAAATCTCCATGCATGGCTTGCGGACTTCCTCTCTGGTCGTAGTCAACGTGTGGCCCTGAATGGATTTCTCTCATCTCCCCTTCCCGTTCAGGCTGGAGTTCCCCAAGGCAGTGTGCTGGGCCCTGTGCTTTTTCTGGTCTTTATCAATGATCTCTCCGACTCTCTGGAAAATCCTCTGTATCTCTTTGCTGATGACTCCACTCTCTGCCGCTCCATTCCTCTTCCCTCAGCTCGGCAGTCTGCAGCCTCCTCACTCTCTGAAGACCTGGACAAAATCACAGACTGGTCAAACATGTGGAACATGTCTTTCAATCCTGACAAATCTCACACTCTTACTATGTCTCTCCGAAAAGATCGACTGGACAACCCTCCCATCTACTTTCTCAACAATCCTCTCCAAGAAGTTCTGTCGCTCAAGCTTTTGGGTCTCACCATCTGCCATGATCTTTCTTGGGAAAACCACATTTCCAAGCTGGCCTCCAAAGCCAGTCGCCGACTGGGCATCCTCCGTCGTGCGAAGTCCTTCCTAGGCACACCTGAGCTCCTCACCACATACAAGGCTTTCATCCGCAGCTCAATGGAATACTGTTCTCCCCTATGGGCTGGTGCTCCTGCCTCACACCTGGCTCGGCTTCACGCTGTTGAATCCAAAGCTTTCAGAATCATTGGAATCTCCCGCGATGAAGCTATCTCTGAGGGCCTTTCACTCACTCACCGCAGGCAGGTAGGTGGTCTTTGTCTTCTACCGACTCCTCTCCGGCCTTGCTCCCCCAGCTCTCTCTGTGCTCTGTCCCCCAAATATTCCTACAGGTCGCACAAGATCTGCCAGCCACCCTCTGATGGTTAAACTGCCGAAATCTCGGCTCTCTGCTCACCTTCACTCTTTTATTCCTCTTTTCTCCCGCCTCTGGAACAAACTCTCACACTCACTTCAATCACACTCCTCCCTCCAGGTCTTCAAAACAGCTGTTCACCACCATCTCTTATCTTCCCCCATCCAAAACCTTGATCTTTTCTACCCCCACAAATTCACCCCAGATCCACCTTGTTTGAAATTCCAACTTCTTTCCTGGAAGTCTTGGCAGTGTCCATATGTTTTATACCTCTCCCACCCCCCCCCCCCCCCTTCCCATGCCTCCCCCCCAAAGCCCTCTCCCTCCCACAGTTCTCTCGATGTCTCCATGTCTCTCGGTCCCTGCTCTCAAATGTTGTGTTTGTGTCCTTCCCCCTCTCTCCCCATCCTGTCTACCGCTCCCGATGTTATTTGTTTTGTGTGTCTGTTTGTCTTTCTGTGTGATTAATGTTCGCTCTTTCACGAGCCTCGATCTTGTATACAAAAAAAAATAATTAAAAAAAAAAAAAAATGGTATGGCCTGGCAAAGTGCACTGACAAATGGCCTGGCAAAGTGCACTGATAGACAAAGCCGAGATTGAGAAAATAAGCAAAAATCTTTCAGGCTGATTCCGATAAAATGATCACTTTATTGATAGAAATTAAATGATCAATGCGATTTGGTCAATAAAATTATTGTTATCAAGAGCATTTCACTTGGTATTATAGGAATGCCACTAATGAACAGGCGAGAATATTGTATCATAATGTCGTAAAGAAAAATGATTTGTAGCCTTTAACACCCTTATAACTTGAATGCACAAAACATATCAAGGGTGTATTATAGTCCAGCCACAGCGCCACAAAATGGCCAAATATGACTGCTCTCGCACCTTCTGGGTGGATAATGTAAATGGTTGGAATGGAAAAACTCTCAATATACAAATGAGTCATACATACAGTGCATTCATCAAAAAGTATTCAGACCACTTCACTTTTTTCACATTTTGTTATGTTGCAGCCTTATGCTGAAATCGTTTAAATTCATTTTTTCCCTCATCAATCTCCACTCAATACCCCAGAATGACAAAGAGAAAACAGGATTTTAGAAAGTTTTGCAAATTTATTAAAAAGAAAAAAACTGAAATATCACATTGACACAAGTATTCAGACCCTTTGTTATAACACTTCAAATTTAGCTCAGGTGCCTCCCATTTCTCTTGATCATCTTTGAGATGTTTCTACACCTTGATTGGAGTCCACCTGTGGTAAATTCAATTCATTGGACATGGTTTGGAAAGGCACACACCTGTCTATATAAGGTCTCACAGCTGACAATGCATATCAGAGCAAATACCAAGCCATGAGATCGAAGGAACTGCCTGCAGAGCTGAGACAGGATTGTGTCGAGGCACAGATTTGGGGAAGCCAACAACAAAAAAATCTGCTGCATTGAAGGTTCCCAAGAGCACAGTGGCCTCCATAACTCTTAAAAGGAAGAAGTTTGGAACAACCAGGACTCTTCCTAGAGCTGGCCGCCCGGCCAAACTGAGCAATCGGAGGAGAAGGCCCTTGGTAAGGGAGGTGACCAAGAACCCGATGGTCACTCTGGCTGAGCTCCAGAGATCCTGTGTGCAGATGGGAGAAACTTCCAGAAGGACAACCATCACTGCAACACCCCACCGATCTGGGCTTTATGGCAGAGTGGCAAGATGGAAGCCTCTCCCCAGTGAAAGACACATGAAAGCCCACAGAATCTTGATTCTCACCGTCTGAGAGTCCTTTAGGTGCTTCTTTGCAAACTCCAAGCAGGCTTTCATGTGTCTTTCACTGAGGAGAGGCTTCCATCTTGCAACTCTGTCGTAAAGCTCAGATCGGTGGAGTGTTGCAGTGATGGTTATCCTTCTGGAAGTTTCTCCCATCTCCACACAGGATCTCTGGAGCTCAGCCAGTGACCATCGGGTTCTTGGTCACCTCTCTTAACAAGGCCCTTCTCCCCCGATTGCTCAGTTTGGTCGGGCGGCCAGCTCTAGGAAGAGTCCTGGTTGTTCCAAACTTCTTCCATTTAAGAATTATGGAGGCCACTGTGCTCTTGGGAACCTTCAATGCAGCAGAGATTTTTGTTGTAGGCTTCCCCAGATCTGTGCCTCGACACAATCCTGTGTCTGAGCTCTGCAGGCAGTTCCTTAGACCTCATGGCCTGGTTTTTGCTCTGATATGCATTGCCAGCTGTGGGACCTTATATAGACAAGTGCATGCCTTTCCAAATCATGTCCAATTAATTGAATTTACCACAGGTGGACTCCAATCAAAGTAAAAGTAGAAAGATCTCAAAGATGATCAAGAGAAATGGGAGGCACCTGAGCTAAATTTGAAGTTTCATAACAAAGGGTCTGAATACTTATGTCAATGTGATATTTCAGTTTTTTTCTTTTTAATAAATTTGCAAAACTTTCTAAAATCCTGTTTTCTCTTTGTCATTATGGGGTATTGAGTGTAGATTGATGAGGGAACAAGCGTTACGCCTGGGTCCCCCTTCGGTGAAGTGATGTGAGTTGACAATGTGGAAGACGCAGAAAACATGCTATGATATGATATTTCGCTCACAAGGTTCAGGCATACATGGAGGCGGCCATCTTGGATTTTGACGTGGCCACCCAATTGTCAATAGCTTTCTTCCTTATGCCTAGATACACGCACACACCAGATTAGAAGTTGGTACTTCGCTTATTTTTCAAGATATTCCACTCAAGGTTCAGACACACATGGCGGTGGCCATCTTGGATTTTGACGTGGCGACCCAATTTTCAATAGCGTTCTTCCTTATGACGAGATACATCCACACACCAAATTAGAAGTTGGTACTTCGCTTATTTTTCAAGATATTCATCTCACAATGTTCAGACATACATGGCGGCGGCCATCTTGGATTTTGACGTGGCGACCCAATTTTAAACAGCGTTCTTCCTTGTGCCTAGATACACCCACACACCAGATTAGAAGTTGGTACTTCGCCTATTGTTCGAGATATTTCGCTCACAAGGTTCAGACATATTATATGGTGGCGGCCATCTTGGATTTTGACGTGGCGACCCAATTTTCAATAGCGTTCTTCCTTATGCCGAGATACAACCACACACCAGATTAGAAGTTGGTAATTCGTTTATTTTTCAAGATATTCATATCACAAGGTTCAGACATACATGGCATCAGATATACATGGCGGCGGCCATCTTGAATTTTGACGTGGGTTGCACCCACACACCAAATTTGAATGCGGTCCTTCGCTTACGCATGCACGCCCACATGGACGGACGGACACACGGACAGAGGGGAAAACCATAGTCCCCCTTTCGCTCCGCTGTGCGACGGGAGACAAAAAATGAATTTAAACGATTTCAGCATAAGGATGCAACATAACAAAATGTGAAAAAAGTAAAGGGGTCTGAATACTTCCTGAATGCACTGTATACAGTGTAGAGGACAAGGACACACATTAAAGAGTGCGTGCGCAATGGGCGGGAAAGTACACACAGTATGTGGAGGAGAGCGCACACAGTAAGCGCACGGGTGCACAACGTCCGAGAGGGTGCACGACGTACGAGGGAGTGCACGCGAACATGCACATGACGTACCAATGTTGATTGTATATAGCTTCACTAAAAAATGGTTTAAAATGTGCCCATAATTGCATCGTTTTGTATTTGACCTTTTCACCCCGCCGCAGGAAGTGGGATCAAAAATGATAATGCCCTCGCACATTCTTAACATGTGATGATCACAAGTACTATCAAGTTTGGTGAATTTCTGCAAAACCGTTTAGAAGGATATAACGAGGTAAACAAAGACAGACAGAGGAGAGAGAGGAGAGAGAGGAGAGAGAGGAGAGAGAGGGGAGAGAGGGGAGAGAGGGGAGAGAGGGGAGAGAGGGGAGAGAGGGGAGAGAGGGGAGAGAGAGGGGAGAGAGAGGAGAGAGAGGAGAGAGAGGAGAGAGAGGAGAGAGGGAAGAGAGAGGAGAGAGAGGAGAGAGAGGAGAGAGAGGAGAGAGAGGAGAGAGAGGAGAGAGAGGAGAGAGAGAGAGGGGAGAGAGGGGAGAGAGAGGAGAGAGAGGAGAGAGAGGAGAGAGAGGAGAGAGAGGAGAGAGAGGAGAGAGGAGAGAGAGGGGGGAGGGGAGAGAGGAGAGACAGAGACAGAGACAGATATACAGAGACAGAGAGATATACAGAGAAAGAGAGAGATATACAGAGAAAGAGAGAGACATACAGAGAAAGAGAGAGACATACAGAGAAAGAGAGAGATATACAGAGAAAGAGAGATGATATACAGAGAAAGAGAGAGATGATATACAGAGACAGAGAGATATACAGAGACAGAGAGAGATATACAGAGACAGAGAGAGATATACAGAGACAGAGAGATATAGAGAGAAAGAGAGAAAGAGAAAGAGAGAAAGAGAGAAAGAGAGAAAGAGAGAAAGAGATAGACAGAGACAGAAGCTAAGAACAATCTCCCCCTTCTCCCTTCCCCCCATTTTCCTTTTTAAAAAAGCGTGGGTATAATGAGCACATGCCCACACCAAACAAAACGGCGAGTGCAGGCTTACACAGTAAATGAAAGAGTGAGCACAGGCACGCACTGCACCGAATGAAAGGTGAGCGCAGGCACGCACACCAAACGAAAGGGCGAGCGCCACAGATGTTTTTAGATGCCGGTCTTTGTATCTGCCAAGTTTTTGGGTTAGACTGGCAACTTTGACAAAAAAACTTTTTTTAACCCCCCAAAAAAAGTTTTTTTTGAAGAAAATTATTTTCAAAGAAAAAAAGTTTCCTATGCAGACGAGCTCCAGTTATACGATTTATTTGAAAGTCCCTTCAAAATGAAGTCGACAACAATAAAGAAGTCGTGCAGAGCGCGATACTTGCAAAATCAAAGAAAGTTGCCAAGGAGAAATCAAATTGTCCATTTCATTCAATTTAAATTGACAATCTTAATCATAGCTCGGATCAATCGGAAGAAAGCTGATGATTTTAGAAGTGTGATCTTGAGTTGACCTTTTGACCTTAAAATAGTTGGTTTCCCAATTCAGTGAGGCACTATGCAATTGCTCTTTAGATGAAAATTGACGATTTTTCAGAAAAAAATTGATTTTAGTAGTATTCTTAAGGCGTAGCTCGTAGGGTAAAGCCGTCTAGAACAGTGTTTGTCTGTCCATACGTATGTCCCTCACAAATGTTCACCAATCAGAGCCGAGGATCTGGTCACATGACAGGGGTGATGTGATTAAATCTGTGATGTCATTACGGCGTATGACGGCTGA
This sequence comes from Myxine glutinosa, assembly GCF_964187855.1. NCBI lineage: Eukaryota > Metazoa > Chordata > Myxini > Myxiniformes > Myxinidae > Myxine > Myxine glutinosa. Next base: position 9,487,555 of record NC_136268.1, read on the forward strand.
CTAGAGACACCGCCATTTTGATTTCTATGCCATTGAGGCTGAACATATCATCGAACCTGTCATATATCATAATCACCATGCTCCTCTACCTTTACGCTTTTCATTCAGTGTGAAACACAAACAAACCGACTGTTAAAATGACCATCAAATATCAAAAGCATAGACGTTACGGATCTTCCAACGACACAGTACGTATAGGCCTTCGGCTTCATGCCTTCATGCCTCACCTTCAGGCCGCTTCGGACAAATTAGCCCAGGTTTCTTAATACAGCAGTGTTGTTTTCGTAATAATACCAATAGCATTAATACTAATAATATAGTAAATATAATCGTAACACTGGAACCCCTTTGTCGTTATTGTAAAGTTTCTAGATTGAAGTGGTGTATGGTTCATGAATCAATAATAAGCGGTGTAAGGTAATAATAACTGCGGAGGTCAGGAATTAGCCTCGGTTTTTTGATAGCAATATCATTTTCATAATAATGAAAACGCAGCGTTAATATTGTTGCGGATCCGGGGGTCGGTGCTCCCCTTACCAACGGGCGGGGGGGGGGGGGGGTTAGTCCCCTTGTCTTTTAAACTGGCCGATCCCCCCAGTCCTGGAAATTATAACGCTCCTTTGCCGGGTTGAGATTGGCCAGGGTGATTGGTCAAGATGGATTCCCAAATACCTGCGTGCCAATCTCTCCGCAAAGCAGGGAGATAATTTCCGCTCGAACCACGGACAGATGGAAATTGCCGAGCGATTTAGCAATCCGCGATTTGAGCCGTTAGCAATAAGCCTAACCCGATTCTGAGCGGTTCTAATCGTGCCACAGGTACTCAATGGGGAGAAAAGATGAAAGCGATCGAATGAGAGGAAATGAGAGGGTAAGAAAGATCAAATATGATTTATTAACTACACTAATGAAAGAGGAAACGAAAGAAGGGCATGTACAGGGAGAAGAGCAAAAGGACACAGGGCAAGCTTACACAGTCTTAAATATCACGCCCAGGACAATACAGACAGACTTACACGAAAGGGGAATAGCAGGAAGGAGGAGAAGGTCCAGGCAGATGGCAGGGGAGGAAGGTCCGGGCAGATGGTTCAGGCGTTGAGGTCCGGCTCCAGGTTCACACTCCACTCCGGTCCACGCTTCAGTTCGCGGCGAAACCCGGCAGGCAGCACGGTTGGTATTGTCGCGGTAACGGACCGACTCTCTCACCGTCTCTCCCTCTCTCTTGCTCCCGTCCTCCCGTCTCATCTCTCTCAAGGCGCCGCGCTTGCGCTTATATAGTGTCCCTTTTGAAATCAAGCCGTCCGCTTTTAGACACCCACCGGTGAGCTCGCCTCAGCCCTGGTTGGTCGCGAGGGCTCACCGACTCCTCCCTTGGTGACACGTTTATGGGGCCACACCTCGCTCCGACAACTCCTCCCCCTTTTTCTCCGCTCTGACCGCATGGTTAATGGCGTTTGAGCCAGGCAGCGAACGCTGCTGGCAAGCAAGGGAACACAATTTATAACTCCTCCCCCCTTCTTCTCCAGCTTGACCGCGTGATTAATGGCGTTTGATGCAGCGAACGCTGCTGGGCGAGCAGAGGCGTGTAACCCAATTTGGAGAGAGCCAAGCTGCAAAATGAACAGAATTGAAAAGGGGCCTAGGTTATTTGATTAATGCAACGCAGAGTCAAACTATTGGAAACAGAGCCTTACCTGAAACACATACTAATGAAATAACTGAAGAAGGTTCCTATGGTGTCCTACGTGTTGCAATATGGCCTAACTAGGGTGCGACCTTTGACCTTTGGGAGATGGGGATATTTACAGGGAATTATTTACAAGAATTATTATTTACAAGTGAGGGGTTCTCAAAACCGCAACACTATTATAGTAAATCTAATCGTAACACTAATCCCTTTGTAGTGAATGCAAAGTTACTGGAGGTTAAAATAATATCATCTTCTATATATTAAAGTAGCGGCAGTTTTGTGGCTGGCCGTCACGCTATAGTCTGGGATCCGAGACCTCAAAATTTGATTTTGAAGTGACACCCCTGCTATAAAATGTTTGACCCCTAGATCATGTCTGTGGGGGTGTTAGCCACCAGAAAAGTGACTTTAGCAAGGTAGTTTGGATTGCGCGAATGCTGTAGGGACATTTTTTAACTTGGGGCGTCAACTGTAAAAAAGCAAGAAATTTAGGGGTAGGGGAAATACAATTGACCATATATCCCATAATACAGGGGTGAGTGCAACAAATTACCACTCATTATTTTTGTTATAAAGTTGGCTTTTATATGAAACATGATTCAACGTGATTGGACCATCCATGAGGTCAGCAGAGGTCAAAAGGTCACGGAAAGTGGGTTAAGCTGAAAATTTAGCTCCTTTAGTAAATAAAATCACATTTTTCCTACTTCCAGCTCAATATAGCCAAACTTTTACACCCAAAATATGTGGTTTGTACCCCTCTGATGTTTTTGGGAAAGAAATGCCCCGACTGAACTTAACTTACTGGCATGTATGTCACTTTAGATTTGCATAACTTTTAAAAAATCACCAAAATCGGGCATTCACACTATCTATTTGCACGGTACTCTTCAACATGTTTTAAAACGACAAGTCATACCACATACTGTCTGGAAAAGTGTCATTACCTCTATTTACTCATCATCATCACCGTCATCAGTCAGAAGCCGTCCACATTTTCTCTGTCGCCATTGCAGGCACATGCAATGATGCATGGTACTCCAGCTTTCGCACAAGGGCAATTCCTCAGGCAGTTCGGTTTCTTCTTACATTTGCAGTACTTCAACTTCGCAGCAGAAGGCTTGATGGCTTGCTCTTCATGACAGGAATTAACCTGTCACCATCCACACTCCTGCCATACTCTTCAGGTGGAAGAAGCACTGGATTGCTGAGTGAAGCTTGCTTGTATAAGCTGATCTGACAAAGGCTCCTGAGAACGTGGAAGTGAAAAGCATCTTCTGTTGGAGGAAGGGAGCGCAGATCTAGTTTGCTAGATGCAAACAAGTGGGCGCGGAGCTTATCCAGGGATGAATACCCTGGCTTGCCGTAGAGATCACAAAAGAAGCTTCGTGCTTCAGTTATCACCTGATCATGTGCAGAAGGTCCGGATTCATGTCGGATGAAATTGGACAACGCTGGCTGTTTGTGAACATGCTGGAGTTCGACTTTCACTGCTCTCTTCTTACCCCGTTTGAAAGGATAGCTCACCGAATCACAACCTGACAGACTGTAGGAGATTAGCAGTGTGTCTGTGAGTGCCAATACGTCCTTTCCAACTGCTTTGGCCAACTCATTCACCAAGTCATGGATGGGGAGGAACAGATCATCCTTTTCCACCCATAACTCAACGTTTGTCAACCGAGGGAAATGATAGATCATATCTTTATGATCATATCTTTATCTGTAGCCTGAATGACAACTACGCTGTTGTCACAGCTAGCAATGTGAGCAAAGATTCTGGTGTCCGCCTCCTCGTGGTTAGGGCAGTACATCTCATCAACATTGGTATGTTCCGTCTGCGTCACACGAGTTGCCTGGGCGTTGACCCCAAGGACCAGGCAGAAGCCATCAGGCCAGGATGACTCCTGGGACCAACGTGAAGCAAGATACGACAGCAGATTAGTCTTGTTACAAGGGTTTGACAGGAATGTGTTCCAATCAGGGATTTTCATGATGTCCGCTGGAACAAACTCTGGCAAGTTGGTATTTGACTCCCGTCTCTGGCGTTCATCCCTTTAGACTCTTTAACCCAAAATCATATTGATCGCCCACGAAATGCACTTCAGTGCAATGTCTGGGTTTCATGTTCAAGAGTTTGTTCCTGTACCTTTCCTAAAGTTGGTCAAATGTACTCGAACCAAGTGTGTTGAACCGCTGGATGAATGCCATTGCATCGACTACATAAACTGCATCAGATGCAGAAGGAGGCAACTCTTTTAACGGTTCCCATGACTCGGCAACCTCTGCCTGTAGAGTGGCTAGATAGTTGGATTTGCAACCTTTCCGCATGGAAAATCCATTCTTCTCTGGCACAAACAACGAGGGAGGGTACTCAAGCCATTCGTAACTAAATGCCTCAGTCCGTGCCTCATCACTCAGGTCCTGTGCGAAACAAAGTGCCCTTGTCACTGCACTCTCCTCTCTGATGACTTCTTTCACAGTGTCCATATTTTTCTTACTTTTCTTCAGATGCGTGGCGAATGTTTCTATCTTCGGTTGGACAATCTTGTCTGCATTCGTCGTCGTGGCAGCATCCATTGCCTCCAAGCCTAGACGTTTGGCATCTACCAGGGTAGTTGCTGCAAGAATCTGACCTGTGGATATGTTCATTAGTTTATCTGTCGCAAGTGAAGGATCGGATGGGTTTTGCATCTTCTCTTCCACGGTCCGTTTGATCTGCAGCAAGGCTTCCATGTCGTCTTTCCTCAGCTTCTCGTGGTGGTCAGATTGCGGCGAGGCCATGTGTGCCATTTGTTTTACACTTTCAGAGACAGAGGTCATGAACGGTAGAGCCTTGATGTACTTTTCTCGTGCTGATTCAGACTGTGTTATACCCTTAAAGAGGCTTGTTTTGCCTTCCCTATTGTAGGTCTGTTCAAGGGCAAGGTCTGTCCACACACCATTAAAGTCTCCTGCAGTCTGGTGAACTGTGAATTTGCCAGCTGCAAACTCCTCGTGCATTTCTGGTGCTGTTTCTGGAAGCTTTTGCATCTCACTGAGATAGATCGGAAGGCAGGACATGTACTTACTATGGCCGGAAGCAATGGTATAGGGTAGCATATTCTGTACCTCATGTAAGTGCTGTTGCCACAGCCCAGCTCTCTCAGCATGGATGTAATGCCTTAGGATAAGCACCATGTATGTCTATGTACATGCTCCAAAGATGGGCTGTCACTCCTAATCCCTTCTCAAAATCTCCCCAGAGCGACTCCAGTGACTCTAGGCATTTCATAACTTCCTTCATGAGTGCAGCAAATTCGTCCTTCTCTTTCCTGTCAAAGGCATTTCTAAGACTTTCAAGCAGAGACGAAAGCAAAGAAAGTGTCTCCTCATTCTTCTCGAACAACAGCCATTTCACAAATGCCTCCCACTTCAGCATGAACAATGCCTCACTCAACCATGAATGATAACGGACCATCTTATAATAATCTTTTCCTGCCATGACTTTATTGGCTGTACCTCGACCACAGATATCACTAGAAACCAGAATGTCCTCTATGCCACTCTCCATTATGAAAAATCCAATAGATCCCAAGAAGTTCTGGGCAATATGGAATCCTCCAAGTCGAACAATAACATCTTTGTACTTTTCCGATTCCTTCCTAAACAACCCCTTTACTATGTCATATATCGCCTGGTCACAAGTCGCCACCGTCTTAGCCTGACCCATCTTAAGACTCAAGGAGACAAAGTAGTCCAATGAGGTCTGGACTACATCTGCGTTGGTTGGGTTTTGTGGAAGCAATGGTACATAACCAATCTTTGTTTTCTCTGTACGTTGCCCAGAACTGTATTCAAAGAAGCTGCTCCATGTCAGGCTACCAGTGTCCTTGTCGTTTTCACCCGTCATCAACTGTGTTGGATACATCCTCAGTAGGAACCAAACGATGTTCTTGTCAGTTAGAAAGCAGGCTTCCCCCTTGTCATCATGAGGAAGTTCAATATCACGTAATGACCTAGCCTGTCTTCTGTCCTTCAGTGTCAGTTTACTACTTACTGGAACGAATTTGTCTGGTTCACTGATAGTCAGTTTCCTGGTTTTCTTAAGGGGCACTGCCCCCACTACCTCCCAACTTCCTTCTCCCTCAAATGTGTACTGATAAATTATATTTGTTGTAGCATCAAAACTACCACCATCTTGTGTCTCTGAATGGAAGTTTAAGGCTGAAGATCGATGGTAATCATAAAGATCAGCAAGAGTGAAGCAAGTTGCTGAAACAAATGTAGCATAATAATCCCTAGCACCACACAAAAGATGAAAAGCATCAACCACCACAGTAAACCATCACTATTACGATCAATATAGGCCAGAAACAGTAGAGGGGATGCAAAGAACATATTGTGACATATACATATGTGAATTATTTGATAAAGGAGCTAAATTTTCAGCTTAACCCACTTTCCGTGACCTTTTGACCTCTGCTGACCTCACGGATGGTCCAATCACGTTGAATCATGTTTCATATAAAAGCCAAATTTATAACAAAAAGAATGCGTGGTAATTTGTTGCACTCACCCCTGTATTATGGGATATATGGTCAATTGTATTTCCCCTACCCCTAAATTTCTTGCTTTTTTACAGTTGACGCCCCAAGTTAAAAAATGTCCCTACAGAATTCGCGCAATCCAAACTACCTTGCTAAAGTCACTTTTCTGGTGGCTAACACCCCCACAGACATGATCTAGGGGTCAAACATTTTATAGCAGGGGTGTCACTTCAAAATCACTTTTTTACACATTTCCAGGCCTCGGATCCCAGACTACTAGGTCGTTACGTCTATGATGTCATTACGACGGCAGACTCCACCGACCGACATTTTAATTTACAAGTACACCAACTCACTACGGGAGCGGCAGTGTCATTCCTCTTTGAGTTATATAGATTACAGTAGATCTATGGTCGGATCTCAAGAACATCGGGTGTGTTCATTTACCAAGTTTTTTGTTGAGAGATCACCAAGTAGTTTAAGCATTCGATCAAGCACTCCATTCAAAACCGTTAAGGAACGGCTGGCTTGGCAAGCGCTAGCTAGCTGCTTGGTAAATGAGCACACCCTGTTCTTTCTCCCTTTTAGTTTTGTGTTAAACAGCAAGAAAATTGGGTTTAATTGGTGGTTTTCAAAACAAAACCATAATTGGTGGGTTTCAAAAGGCCGCTACGAAAAGGAGTGAGTTTGTTCTAGAGGTGGGAAAAAAGAGGAATGAAAGAGTGAAGGTGAGCAGAGAGTTTTGATTTTGGCAGTTTCAGCAGAATTTAAATAGGTTTAATCCAGGTTTGACCCCCCCCTCCCCCACCCCCCAAAATAGGAATTTACTTTTTCATCCGAAACTACACACACTACTTCGATGAAACTCGACCACAACCTTCATCACCCATGATGTACCAAAGTTTGTTTCCGGCACTAAGAAAATCAAAGTCGAAGGGGGTCCATGGGGGGTTGCCCCCCAAAATAGGTATTTGCTTTCTTCTCAGAAACTACACACGCAATTTCAATGAAACTTCACCACAACCTTAATTACCAATGATGTACCAATGCTTGTTCAAGGCATTAGAAAAATTGGGGTCTTAGGAGGTATATGGGGTTGGGGTTGGGCTAGCGGCTAGGGTGCCAGCTTAGGATCCTATGATCCTGGGTTCGAATCCCGGTCGATCGCTGAATTAACGCCAGGGGGGTTGACTCAGCCTGTCATCCTTCCGAGGTCGGCTAATTGAGTACCAGTTCACTGGTAATTCCCTGTTTGTCGTAAAAGGCGACAAAAAGGGTTGGCGGCAGGAAGGGCATCCGGCCGTAAAACACTGCTTCAAACAGGGGACCAACAAAAACAACAACCACGGTGCCCGAAAAAGGCCAACCCCCGCTTTGCGGGGAAAAATGGCCTCTAAAGGTTGTTTTATTTTTTTTATTTTTTTTATTTTAAGAGGTATATGGGGTTGGGGGAGATGGGGTTGTCCCCCAAAATAGGTATTTTTTATTTGTTTGTTTAAAGTCTTATGATTATGTTAGTATGATTCTACATGCTGCCCTGTCTTCTAGCAATCATTGAAATTGGTTTAGAATACCCTGAGTTGGTGCAATATACTGTTTATTCTACCAGGTGAGCACCAGGGGTATTGCCCCTATGTTTGCGAAATGTCCTAATCGGCACAGTACTAATATGTGTGTGTGAGTGTGTGTGTTTTATGTGTGTGTATGTGTATGGGTGTTTGTGTGTGTGTGCGTTTTATGTATGGGTGTGTGTGTGTGTGTGTGTGTGTGTGTGTGTGTGTGTGTGTGTGTGTGCGTGTGTGTATGTGTGTGTGTGTGTGTGTGTGTGTGTGTGTATGTGTGTGGGGGGAGGAGGGGTGTATGTGTGTGCATGTGTGTGTGCATGTGTTTTATGTGTGTGTGTGTTTTATGTGTGTGTGCGTGTGTTTTATGTGTGTGTACGTGTGTTTTATGTGTGTGTGCGTGTGTTTTGTGTGCGTGTGTTTTGTGTGCGTGTGCGTGTGTAATAATTTACCGTCATAGAGGGGCACTTCAGCTAATATATACAAAGCAGTATACATACATACATACATACATACATACACGCACCGACGTATAAACAGACAGATCAGTGCACACACAAATACAATTTAAGTACCAAAGAAAATGAAAACTTCCTCTTACAATGCACGAAGCAAGCAGTAATGCGGTCATGGCAGCATGTGGTCGAGCTCAAGTAAACTTTTACTTTCAAAGGCAAACTAAAATTCCTCGTCGTCTCTTCTTGCCAAACCTGATATTACACTCCATACAAAGAAACACAAATCACAGCAAGTGACCCACTGCGTTTCTCCTTGCACTAGACATGGCGACGCTCAATTAGGCAACGCAGATCAGAATTTGCAAATGGAACATGCTCATGTGAAGTGTGAACCGGCCATTGAACACACATGTGGATGCACACAGCTGGACACAAACGTTTGAGGTGTGAACCGGCCATTGAACACACATGGATGCACAAACCGAGACACACTCATGTGAGGTGCAAACCAACCATTGAACACACATGGATGCACATACCGAGACACACTCATGTGAGGTGCGAACCAACCATTGAGCACACATGGATGCACAAACCGAGACACACTCATGTGAGGAGCAAACCAACCATTGAACACACATGGATGCACATACCGAGACACACTCATGTGAGGTGCGAACCAACCATTGAACACACATGGATGCACATACCGAGACACACTCATGTGAGGTGCGAGCCAGCCATTGAACAAACCGAGACACACTCATGTGAGGTGCGAACCAACCATTGAACACACATGTGGATACACACACCGAGACACACATGTGAGGAGCTAGCAGGCCATTTTATAAACGTGAGGTGAGAACCTTCGATTGAACACACATGCGGATGCATATACCGAGACACACTCATGTGAAGTGCGAACCGGCCATTCAATACACGTGGAAGCACACACCGTGACACACTCATGTGAAGCAATCCGGCCATTGAACACACATGTGGATGCACACAGCCAGACACAAACGTTTGAGGTGCAAACCGGCCATTGAACACACATATGGGTGCACATACCGAGACACACTCATGTGAGGAGCGAACCAGCCATTGAACACATGTGGATGCACATACCCGAGACACACATGTGAGGTGCGAACCAGCCATTAAACACACGTGGATACACACACCGAGACACATGTGAGGAGCTAGCAGGCCATTTTATACATGTGAGGTGCGAACCTTCCATTGAACACACGTGGATGCACACACAGAGACACACTGATGTGAGGTGTGAACCAGCCATTGAACACACATGTGGATACACACACCGAGACACACATGTGAAGTGCGAACCGGCCATTCAATACACGTGGAAGCACACACCGCGACACACTGACGTGAGGAGGAAACCGGCCATTGAACACGTGAGGTGCAAAACCTTCCATTGAACACACGTGGATGCACACACCGAGACACACTGATGTGAGGTGCGAACCGGGCATTGAACACTCATTTGAGATGCACACACCGAGACACACACGTGAGATGTGACCCGGTCAATGAACACACGTGAGATGTGAACCGGTCAATGAACACACATGTGAGATACGCACTCTGAGATACACTCATGTGAGATGTGTACCGGTCAATGAACACAAATGTGAGATACGCACTCTGAGATACACTCATGTGAGATGTGTACCGGTCAATGAACACACACATGGATGCACATACCGAGACACACTCATGTGAGGTGTGAACCGGCCATTGAACACATGTGGATGCGCATACTGAGACACACTCATGTGAGGTGCAAACCAGTCATTGAACACACATGTGGATACACACACCGAGACACACATGTGAAGACCGAGCAGGCCATTTTATACACGTGAGGTGCGAACCTTCCATTGAACACACGTGAATGCACACACAGAGACACACTGATGTGAGGTGTGAACCGGCCATTGAACACACATGGATGCACATACCGAGACACACATGTGAGGTGCGAGCCAGCCATTGAACACACATGTGGATGCATATACCGAGACACACTCATGTGAAGTGCGAACCGGCCATTCAATACACGTGGATGCACACACCGAGACACACTCATGTGAGGAGCAAACCGGCCATTGAACACATATGAGGTGTGAACCTTCCATTGAACACGTGAGGTGCGAACCTTCCATTGAACACATGTGAGGTGCGAACCTTCCATTGAACATGTGAGGTGCGAACCTTCCATTGAACACGTGAGGTGCAAACCTTCCATTGAACACGTGAGGTGCGAACCTTCCATTGAACACACGTGGATGCACACACCGAGACACACTGATGTGAGGTGCGAACCGGCCATTGAACACACATGTCGATGCACACACCGAGACACACTCATGTGAGGTGCGAACCGGCCATTGAACACACATGTGAGATGCACACACCAAGACACACGAGATGTGAACTGGTCAATGAACACACCTGTGAGATGCACACACCGAGACACATGTGAGATGTGAACCGGTAAATGAACACACATGTAGTTGCACACACTCACACACACATGTAAGATGTGAACTGGTCAATGAACACACGTGAGATGCACACACCGAGACACATGTGAGATGTGAACCGGTCAATGAACACACATGTGAGATGCACACACCGAGACATGTGAGATGTGAACCGGTCAATGAACACATGTAATTGCACACACCGCGACACACATGTAAGATGTGAACTGGTCAATGAACACATGTGAGATGCACACACCGAGACACACATGAGATGTGAACCAGTCATTAAACACTCATAAGGATGCACACACAGAGACACACACATGAGGATGCACACACCAAGACACACTCATGAGAATGCACACACCAAGACACTCATGAGGATGCACACACCAAGTCACACTCATGAGGATGCACACACCGAGACACACTCATGAGGATGCACACACCGAGACACACTCATGAGGATGCACACACCGAGACACACTCATGAGGATGCACACACCGAGACACACTCATGAGGATGCACACACCAAGACACACTCATGAGAATGCACACACCAAGACACTCATGAGGATGCACACACCAAGTCACACTCATGAGGATGCACACACCGAGACACACTCATGAGGATGCACACACCGAGACACACTCATGAGGATGCACACACCGAGACACACTCATGAGGATGCACACACCGAGACACACTCATGAGGATGCACACACCAAGACACACTCATGAGGATGCACACACCAAGACACTCATGAGGGTGCACACACCAAGACACTCATGAGGATGCACACACCAAGACACTCATGAGGAGGCACACACCAAGACACACTCATGAGGATGCACACACCGAGACACACTCATGAGGATGCACACACCGAGACACACTCATGAGGATGCACACACCGAGACACACTCATGAGGATGCACACACCGAGACACACTCATGAGGATGCACACACCGAGACACACTCATGAGGATGCACACACCGAGACACACTCATGAGGATGCACACACCGAGACACACTCATGAGGATGCACACACCGAGATACCCACACACAGATCAGTCCGTAATGTCGTTCTTTGCTTACCTGGCGACGTCTGCCAGCTTAAACCGCCGATGAACATTTTGCTGAGAAAAGAGGGGAGGGGTGGGAGAACAGTAAGCAATTAAGTGGATTAAATGAGGTTGGGGTGAGGGAGAGTGTGAGGGAGAGTGTGAGGGAGAGTGTGAGGGAGAGTGTGGGGGAGAGGATGGGCAGAGGTAGGGAGGGTGAGGGGATGGTGGGCAAAGGTAGGGAGGCTGTGAGGGGAGGGTTGGCAGAGGTAGGGAGGCTGTGAGGGGAGAGTGGGCAGAGGTAGGGAGGGTGTGAGGAGAGGGTGGGCAGAGGTAGGGAGGGTGTGAGGGGAGGGTGTGAGGGGAGGGTGTGAGGGGAGGATGTGAGGGGAGGGTGTGAGGGGAGAGTGTGAGGGGAGGGTGTGAGGAGAGGATGTGAGGGGAGGATGTGAGGGGAGGATGGGCAGAGGTAGGAAGGATGTGAGGGGAGGGTGGGCAGAGGTAGGGAGGTTGTGAGGGGAGGGTGTGAGGGGAGGCTGTGAGGGGAGGGTGGGCAGAGGTAGGGAGGATGTGAGGGGAAGGTGGGCAGGGGTAGGAAGGATGTGAGGAGAGGTTGGGAAGAGGTGGGGAGGTTGTGAGGGGAGGTTGGCCAGGGGTAGGGAGGCTGTGAGGGGAGGGTGGCAGTGGTAGGGAGGTTGTGAGGGGAGGTTGGGAAGAGGTAGGGAGGGTGTGAGAAAAGGTTGGGAAGAGATAGGGAGGGTGTAAGGGGAGGGTGGGCAGAGGTAGAGAGGGTGTGAGGAGAGGTTGGGAAGAGGTAGGGAGGCTGTAAGGGGAGGATGGGCAGAGGTAGAGAGGATGTAAGGGGAGGATGGGCAGAGGTAGGGAGGATGTGAGGGGAGGTTGGGAAGAGGTAGGGAGGATGTAAGGGGAGGTTGGGAAGAGGTAGAGAGGCTGTGCGGGGAGGTTGGGAAGAGGTAGGGAGGCTGTAACGGGAGGTTGGGAAGAGGTAGGGAGGCTGTAACTTACAGTGTAAGGGGAGGATGGGCAGAGGTAGGGAGGGTGTGAGGGGAGGTTGGGAAGAGGTAGGGTGTCAGAAACAAGCAGAAAAATGGAAAATGAGAAACAAAGAGAAAAGGGAAAGAGGAGTGAAAAGGGCAAAGGGAAGAGGAAAGTGAAGAAGGAGGAAACGGGCGAGTAAGGCAGAGAGAAAAGGGAACGGGTATGGCGGAGAACGAACCAAGGGCAGAATGGAGGTTGAGAAAGAGAAAGTCACACAGTTAAGACACAAGGACAGATGTCACGGATCGGCCATTTTGACGTAGAGTGGAGCCGGGCCCGCCACCCGTACCTCCCTCATTCTCCCTCACACTCGCACACATAACGGCGCCTCACTTGGGTCACTCGTTTACACTCAACGTTCAAATTCCTAATTTACAAAATCTCCGCAATCATAAACAAAGAGGAGGGGGAGGGGGAGCATCCCCAATCAGCGCCCGCGCTGCCGCACTCGGTTTGGAGTTGAAGCGCCGAGAAAATCCCCTTTTAGGAGAAACGAGATAAAGTCGTGAAAAACAAGTCACATCGAACGGAACGGGTTAATTTATATGGAATAGTGAGGAAAACGTGCTCGTGTTGTTACTCAAACGGCCGAACTGCCTCGGTACCCGCAGCAAGCACATTCTGTGCCCTCATTAACCCCCGTCCTCTTACAAGGCTTCACCTGCGACGACTTCTCCCAATACAACGGTCTACCTTAGTCACCCTCGCACACCTGACCACACCATCCCTCCACTTTCTTTGCTGAGGTGCCTCTCTGCCCACCCCTCACCCTCTCTACTCCCCACCTCCTCTTAGCAAATCTTTTCACTCCAATCCTCTCTTTTATCACTTATTCTGCCTCTTCTTCAATTAGTTAACTCACGTTACCCGGGCTCACAATAACTCCAACTCTCTAAAGCCCCGACCCCTCCCCTCCCTCCCCCCCCCTCTATGTCACTGTTTCTCTCTTTGACCTTTCTGGCTCCGTACCCCGTTGTTTCTGTGTACCCTACTGTACGCACCATGATACCTGTCCTACCCCCCCTCCCCCAGCCCCCCCCGCACGCAAGCCCCCCAACCCCGCCCCTCACCCCGGGTCGTGTTGTGGCTCGCCAAGCGGAGCGAGCGCCTGCCCCGCACCCTGGCCGCCATCCGCCTCCATGGCGCGCGACGCTCCCTCTGACACAAACGGCGGCAGCGGCGGCAAAGGAGGGAGGAGGGAAACGTCCGAGTCCCCGCCCACTCCGATCGTCAGTCAACGCCGCCGAACGAATCAGAACCGCGCGCTGCGGATAATTGGCATAACCCAGCCTCCGAGGAGTACGTGGCCCACCTACCGTACCTGTCATTCAGCACCTGGCCATCCAATGAGCGTACGTCATTTTAGATGATCGACAGTCTTTGGGACAGGAGGAGGGCGGGGCTTAAAGCAGCTGCTTTGAACCCCGCGGCACGCCGCGACCCGCCCACTTTGCTCGTCAATCAAAGCGGATTGACCAATCACGATCGGCTTTGTACGTTTCGATTAACAGGAGTGGAGGACGCTTGAAACATCGCGCTGGCCGCTAAGCCACGCCCACCGCTTCTTCCCCAACTGTGCTATTGCGAGTAACGTTTTAAGCCCGTGCCCTCCGCCAATCAGATACGACCTTGTGGGCAGGCCTTGGGTGTATTGTTTTTATTGTTCTGCGACGCACTCACTGTATCGGGTCTCGTGGTGAAGCGTTTTGAGAAGACGACAACGGCACACTCATAGAGGTAAGACGAGGAGTAAAGGTAGAACGGTCACAATGATTCATCAATTCGGACGCATCTCTTCAATCACAAAAGGAAGCAATAAAAAAAAGAAAGATGGACAGATCAAATAAAGAGCACGGTTGTGAAAGTGTGACGTACCATTCCATAAGTACCGTGTGGATGATGACGTGTTGTGACGTTCCTATGCCCAATGGCGCGTGTAGTTATTGTGGTCCTGCAGGGTGGGGGCTGTTGGGAGCACGAGTAGTTGTGTGAAAGTGAGTGGTGGGAGGTTCGATGTAGGAGGAGAAGGAAGAATCCAATGGACCGTTGGCATGACCACGATGCATTGCCCAATGGGTCTTGTTTGCCCATGAATTTGTTTCGAGCCTGCTGCGGCTCACTTTGCCCAGGTGATTTGATGGATACCTTTCACTAACTGACGGATGGATGGGTAGGTGGTACCTCGGATTCCGAAATTCGTGATGCAATTCCACATCACTGAAACCATGTGGGTTGTCCGTCTGGGTACACTTTGTACACTTACTTCAAATAACAACCTTGTTAAAATGGCTTTCAAAAGAGCCACCCGATGTCTGGATGAGAGGCACACTGGTGTCCGTCTCTATGATCATCGATTACTAAAGCAAGTGATTGTATTGTTCAAAATAGGTAATGTTAAGAGACAGACCCAGGGATGTGAGAGGAGGGTCCCAGGAGTTATACAAGGGGAGGAGGGGTACCCGGCACCGCCCAGCCGAGTGAGATTTGCGGGACGTGTCGGACATTGAAAAGCTATGTGGAGGTATCGGCCACATGGTGGTTACCTTTTGCTGGTGTCAGCGCTGCTTGACCCCACATCCCAATATACACTTTATAGCGGCTTTTGGTGACCTCAAAACGCCCTTCAAGACCAACGTGTGGTCGCTGAAAACCTTACCAGGATTCAGGAGTAGCAACACCCAAAATTTGGGGCATCTAGGTGCTACGGTTGGGCCGTGAAAGAGTAACAAACAAACAAACAAACAAACAAAGAAACACTAAGTTCAGTAGTGACATAAGACATATGCAAACTTATTCAAAACTTTGAACTGATTCATAACGACTGTTAATAACATCTACCTAAAGGTGTGCATCTTCATGCAAGCGTCAGGCCGGTAGGAACAAAAAGGCAAGAAGAACAAGCTGTGGTTACGAATAGTCATTGTAAAGACACAGTCAACCGAAAATACCATGAAGACAAAGGCTTAGCCCGGACTTTCAGCTTCAGAGTTGCCTTCGATTGCAGAGTGAAACGAACTTCCTTCACAAACACTGCATCTGCCCTCCCTCCTCCTCCCCCTCACCCTGTCCCTCCCACACACACATGCACACACCCAAGCGGTATATTTATACTGCTGTACATTGCTTTGGCTATCCTCTGTCTAAAGCAACCTTATTACTAAAATAGTGAGCCTGAGTCTTTGTCATCATCACAAAAGTATTAGCTGTGTATTTATACTGGATTGAAATCCCAAAATGGTGGGTTGGGCAGTCTGTAAAGTAGGTATGACTCATATAAATGATCAAGAAGTCCATAATTTACAACATCTCTTCAATTGCCTGGCAGGATAACTCAGGACCTGGACCTGGACTCAGTTAATCTGGAGGACCCGTCCGCAGGCATTGGAGCCGTTACAGATCTTTTTTTGAAGAGTAGGCAAATTATCGCCGGCATCCTGAATGAATTACAAATTCCTGCCACAGTCAAAAGTCGGACAGGACGAGCTGATTCCAGGAAGACTTTGGCTGGCATCATCGAGATCCCCAGAGCTGACCCCAAAGTGCGAACAATTGGGGCCGTTAAAGAAGATGATCAACAAGTAAAACAAAAATGACAAGACTTCGAAATCAATTATAACAACTGGTTTGAGTTTCCATCATTTCTCAACAATCCCTCAAGAATCCCTCAACAATCCCCAATCCCCAATCAACAACATTCCCCAATCCAAAACCTTGATCTTTTCTACCCCCGCTAATTTCACCCCAAATCCACTTTTTTGAAATACCAACATCTTTCCTGGAAGTCCTTGGTGTCCTTGCGTTTTATACCTATCCTGCCTCCCCCCAAGCCCTCTCCTTCCCACACATTTCCCGATGTCCCTGCTCTCAAATGTTGTGTTTGTGTGCTTCCTCCCCTTCTCTCCCCATATTGTCTACCGCTCCCCTTTTTATATACTTTGTTTGCTTGTTTGATTTGTTTGTTTGATAAATGTTAGCTCTGTCACGAGCCTCGATTCTGTATACAAAAAAAAAAAAAAAAATCAAATACAGTTCACAGCCCGAGAACATAACCTTTCACATGTCAAGCGTTATTGTCACTTTGGCGGTCCAACAATAACGAATGCATTAGTATGGGTAAGAAAGAGAGAGAGAGAGAGAGAGAGAGGGATAAAGATAGAGAGAGAGAGAGGGAGAGAGAGAGAGAGAGAGAGAAAGAAAGAAAGAAAGAAAGAAAGAGAAAGAAGTTTAAAATAAGAATGGAAGATGGGAATAAACATGATCAAAGAAAAGGAAAGAAATCACATGGAAATAACACCAACATCAGAGATGAAAGTAATGTTTACAGAAAGTAATGAAAAGTAATGTTTCCGCACTCCGACACACACACACACACACACACACACACACACACACACACACACACACACACACAGGTATTTCTGTATTTACACCCATGATGCGTTCCTGGAAAGCAGGTTGTAAATCGAAAAGGCGTAAAACGAATGTTTTTCCCCATTAATATAAATGTAAACAAGTCAGGAGACGATGATGGTTCACGTATTCAATGACAAAGGTCAAAACCGACATTGAAAATATATAAATAGGAATGTATTATCTGTTATGAGACTAGTTAGCTACACAATACCGAAAATTCGGTTCGATTCCGACAACTTTGAAAATTTGACCTTTGTGACCTTTAAATGTCAAAACGGAAGTTACTGACCTTGAAATGAGATAGAAAATAATGTATAATCAGTTATGAGGTTAGTTAGCTACACAATACCGAAAATTCAGTTCGATTCCGACAACTTTGAAAATTTGACCTTTGTGACCTCGAAATGTCAAAACGAAGGTTACTGACCTTGAAATGAGATAGAAAATAATGTATAATCAGTTATGAGGTTAGTTAGCTGCACAACCGAAAATTCGGTTCGATTCCGACAACTTTGAAAATTTGACCTTTGTGACCTTGAAATGTCAAAACGAAGGTTACTGACCTTGAAATGAGATAGAAAATAATGTATAATCAGTTATGAGGTTAGTTAGCTACACAATACCGAAAATTCGGTTCGATTCCGACAACTTTGAAAATTTGACCTTTGTGACCTTGAAATGTCAAAACGAAGGTTACTGACCTTGAAATGAGATAGAAAATAATGTATAATCAGTTATGAGGTTAGTTAGCTACACAATACCGAAAATTCGGTTCGATTCCGACAACTTTGAAAATTTGACCTTTGTGACCTTGAAATGTCAAAACGAAGGTTACTGACCTTGAAATGAAATAGAAAACAAGCATTCTGAGTATTGCGCTGCAATACATGTCCCCTACCGGCAGTCTGTCGTCCGGAAAACTGTTGGGGAAATTACCAAAGTTCAAAGTGCCATAACTTTGTCAAAAATGATCGAAACGTCGTGAAGTTCGAACTTGATCTGTAACTTATCATGAGGAAACCATGTACCAAGTTTGAAATCATTAGCATTAAGAGTTTAGAAAAAAAAGTCCGGAAAACTGTTCTTTGCGTGACGGACAGACAGACTGACAGACTGACAGACAGAGGGACGGAGTGCAAACCTATAGACCCCTCTGGTGTACACCGTTAGTGGACTAATAATGTATAATCAGTTATGAGGTTAGTTAGCTACACAATACCGAAAATTCGGTTCGATTCCGACAACTTTGAAAATTTGACCTTTGTGACCTTCAAAGGTCAAAGGTCGAAGATTCTGAAATTTGTTGGAAAACTTGTATTTCATGATCTATGTGATAATATAAAAACATATACGACATTTCACCCTATCAGGAAGCGAACAATGTAATAAAACCATCAAAAATCGACTTTTCTAAATTTCGTGACCTTGTGACCTTGACCTTGGGGCGAAAATGAAAAATCGAGCTACGTGGGGCTAGACACATGACATTGGCCTAACCAAATACCGAAAACCTTGTCAGATTCCAACAAACCCCTCGGAGAAGATGTAGCTTGAAATCGATTACCCCCTAAAAAGACATCTTTTTCGGGCCTCGCTCCGCCCACAATGGGCGCAATACGCCCACTCTAGGCAGCACACAACTAGATCATGATATCAACCTCCCACCCAAGTTTCATCAAGATCGGATGATATCATCGGGTAGTTATGCTGCGGACAGACAGACACAGACACACACCCATGACGAATATAGTGGTCACTCTGTTTGATAACTCGTGAACTAATATTAAAGGTGTTAAATGGCATTAAACCGAATATCTAAGGCATAAATCGAAAAGTGTTCCCTAATTCTTCCATGGCGAAGGCAACGTTTGACAAGGAACCACAGACCCGAAGAGACCTGTACACATGGATGAAGAAATTTGAGGAAATTGGCAGTTTTAAAACAGCATGATGGAGGAAAGCCCAGAACATCGGAGGAGGATGTTGAACGCATACGTGCTGCCTTCCACAGATGCCCAAGGAAGTCCATCAGTCTTGCCAGTAACGAACTGCAAGTTCCACGTTCAAATGTGCATAAAATTGTGCGCGCACGGCTGCAGGTCAGGTCTATTCATATACGCTTCAACTGGTCCAGCACATACAGGGGAGAGGATCGCACACAGGGGAGAGGATCGCACACAGGGGAGAAGATCGCACACAGGGGAGAGGATCGCACACAGGGGAGAGGATCGCACACAGCTAAGAGTGGATGATCATATCAATCAATGCATGTGCTCTACAGTCTGGACAACAACCCTGAGTACCTGAACCGGGTCAAGTTCTCCGACGAAGCAACATTTCACACGTGTGGACACATTAATAATCATGATTGCCACATCTGGGGAGTGAAGAATCCACATGTAATCCACGAGGTCCAAAGAGACAATCCAAAAGTTAACGTTTGGTGCGGTCTTATGTGTAACAGGATTGTCGGCCCATTTTTCTTTGCAGAAAAATCTGTGACAGGCCACTTGGACATGTTTCAGCTGTTTGTGGCACCGCAGGTAGAGGACTGCCAACCAAATTTGATATTCCAGTAGGATGGGGCTCCTCCCCATAGGTCCAGTGATGTCTGTTCATTCCTTGGTGCCAGACTGCTGGCTGGGTAGAGACGGACCCATTTCCTGGCTACCGAGAGCGACTTTGTTTTTTGTTTTTTTTTGTATACAGAGTCGAGGTTCGTGAAAGAGCTAACATTTATCAAACAAACAAATCAAACAAACAAGCAAACAAAGTATATAAAAAGGGGAGCGGTCGACAAGATGGGGAGAGAAGGGGAGGAAGCACACAAACACAACATTTGAGAGCAGGGACATCGGGAGATGTGTGGGAGGGAGAGGGCCTGGGGGGAGGCAGGATAGGTATAAAACGCAAGGACACCAACGACTTCCAGGAAAGAAGTCAAAAGTCACCTCAAAAAAGTGGATTTGGGGTGAAATTAGCGGGGGTAGAAAAGATCAAGGTTTTGGATTGGGGAAGATAAGAGATGGTGGTGAACAGCCGTTTTAAAGACCTGGAGGGAGGAGTGGGATTGAAGAGAGTGAGGGAGTTTGTTCCAGAGGCGGGAGAAAAGAGGAATGAAGGAGTGAAGGTGAGCAGAGAGTCTTGATTTTGGCAGTTTAACCATAAGAGGGTTGCAGGCAGATCTTGTGCGACCTGTAGGAATATTTGGGGGACAGAGCCCAGAGAGAGCTGGGGGAGCAAGGCCGGAGAGGAGTCGGTAGAAGACGGAAAGACCACCAACCTGCCTGTGGTGAGTAAGTGAAAGGCCCTCGGAGATAGCGTCATCGCGGGAGATTCCAATGATTCTGAACGCTTTGGTTTCAACAGCGTGAAGACGAGGTAGGTGTGAGGCAGGAGCACCAGCCCAGAGGGGAGAGCAGTACTCCATTGAGTTGCGGATGAAAGCCTTGTATGTGGTGAGGAGCTCAGGTGTGCCAAGGAAGGACTTCGCACGACGGAGGATGCCCAGTCGGCGACTGGCTTTGGAGGCCAGCTTGGAAATATGGTTTTCCCAGGAAAGATCATGGCAGATAGTGAGACCCAAAAGCTTGAGTGACAGAACTTCTTGGAGAGGATTATTCAGAAAGTAGATGGGAGGGTTGTCCAGTCGGTCTTTTCGGAGAGACATCGTAAGAGTGTGAGATTTGTCAGGATTGAAAGGCATGTTCCACTTGTTTGCCCAGTCTGTGATTTTCTCCAGGTCTCCAGAGAGTGAGGAGGCTGCAGACTGCCGATCTGAGGGATGAGGAATGGAGCGGCAGAGAGTGGAGTCATCAGCAAAGAGATAGAGAGGATTTTCAAGAGAGTCAGAGAGATCATTGATAAAGACCAGAAAAAGCACAGGGCCCAGAACACTGCCTTGGGGAACTCCAGCCTGAACAGGAAGAGGAGATGAGAGAAACCCATTCAGGGCCACACGTTGACTACGACTATAGAGGAAGTCCGCCAGCCATGCGTGGAGATTTCCATGGATACCAAAGGAGGAGAGTTTGGTGAGCAGAGCGGGGTGCCAGACCGTATCGAAGGCACGTGATATGTCGAGGGAGACAGCTCTAATTTCTTGTTTGGCATTGAGGACCTCCATCCATTGTTGAGACAGCAGAAGCAGCATGTCCAGAGTAAAGTGACCTGGTCTGAAACCAAATTGATGATCAGAGATCAAGCCATTGGAGAAGAGGAAAGATTTCATATCCGAAGCAATGATGGATTCCATGACTTTGCTGATAATTGGGAGAAGGCTGATTGGTCTGTAGTTGCTAGGATCTGTTTTTGCACCTTTTTTGTGCAAAGCGGTGATGTTGGCTGATTTCTAAGCAGATGGCAGTTGACCTTGAGCAAAAGAGAGGGTGAAGAGAACAGAGAGAGCGAGTGAAAGAGCGGAAGAACAGGATTTTAGGACCCGTGGGCTGATGCCGTCAGGTCCAGTTGCAGAATCAGAGTCGAGGGTTGACAGAAACTTTTCCACCTTGTCAGGAGGAAAGGACACGGAGTCCAGAAGCAGCTGGGTATGACTGGGTACGGTGGGTACAGAGAGGGATGGGTTTGGGACACAAGATTTAGAGGCAAACACAGAGTTGAGGCATTCAGCTTTTTCATGTGCAGAGTCAGCTGTGTAGCCGTTTGAGGTAAGGGAGGGGATGGAGGGGGTACAAACACCAGAAACAGATTTGACCAGACGCCACCAGGATTTGGAAGAGGGAGACAGATAAGAGAGTTCTGTCTTGAGAACGGAAAGATATTTTTTCCTGGCTCTCCTGAGGGTGGACACACACTTGTTTCGGGCTTTGTGAAAGGAAATGAGATTTCCTTCCGTTGGATTTGCTTTCCAGGAGACGAAGGCAAGTTGTTTCTGGGCAACAGCCTCACCACAAGATTCCGTGTACCATGGACGGGAGGAAGGGTATGACAACTGAAGACGAGATGGGATAAATCTGTGCATGAGAGAGAGCAATTTACTTTGGAAGAATTCCCAGGATGAGTTGATGTCAGAGGTGGTAGAGATGGGAGACCAGTCCAGATGATTGATGGCTGCTTGAAGACCGTGCCAGTTGGCCTGAGTGAAATGCCAGACTCGTCGATGCTGAGGAGGCTCTCTGAGAATGGTCAGAGAGATGTCCACTTTAACAAGCACATGATCAGATGAGCCGATTGGAGCCGATGAGCCGATTGGATTCACCCTCCGCTTCCGGTCTTGCCGGCGAGGTTTCGTTTATTCACAGCTCTCCACGCTCGCCATCGAAATCGAAGTGAAGTAATTGTTCCCATTTGTATTTTCGTTATAACTGTATTTATTTTATGGTGTTTGTACGTATATTGTGTCCCGAGGAAGATTTTCGGTGCAAATCTTTCATAGCTGTATAGAAAATCGTGTTAATTTGTATCGTGTCTTCTGAGGCCTTGTAAGTATCCAACCTTGAGGCAACCCACACCCTTTCTCTCAGCGGTCCGCCGTTTGTGCTCCAATAACTTTCGTTCTCTGCTTTTCCCAGTCTTTTCACCCCATAGCCTACTTCGTTGTTTAAAATCTCAACTCAAAAAAAAACAAAAAAACATTTCCTTCTCTGTTCTTATTCTTTGTTCTCATTCGTTTATTCGTTCTTATTCGTTCGTTCGTTCTTCGACCACGTGTTTCTCCCCCAGTTCCCCAGATAGTTTTCACTGTTATTAACCTTAAGATGTTAACACTTTCCCCTCAAGTTCTGTATTCCGTCGTATATTATAACACCTTTTTCTTCTTCTTCTTTAAAAGGCTGCTTTCGACTTGCTCACCAAATCTATTCATCCCAAAAAAAAAATCCATCTCTTACAGTGCCTCTTTTCTACATTCCCTAAACTCTCCTGCACTCCATCCTCCCTGCAGCGTCCTTAAATGTATTTTTGACTCGAAGGTCACCAGAAACTCATTTTGCAATAAATGTTTGTTTCCCATTAATCGTACACTTTTACATTCCAATCTCACCCCTCCCCTCCAAATCTTCCCCATAACCCCTCCCCTCCAAATCTTCCCCATCACCCATCCCTTTCAAATCTCCCCCCTTGCCCCTTCCCTCCTAAGCTCCACCCACACCCCTCCCCTCCAAGACTCCCCCTCGCCCCTCCCCTCCTAGACTCCCCCCTCACCCCTCCCCTCCAAATCTCCCCCATATCCCATCCCTTTCAAATCCCTCCCCTTGTCCCTTCCCTCCTAAACTCCCCCCTCGCCCCTCCCCTTCAAATCTCCCCACCCTCATTTCTTCTCAATTTCCCCCCTCTCACTCCCCCTCCTCAAAGCGTCCTCCCCGCTTCTTCCCCCTTCCAACTCTCACCTCCATCTCCCCAAACCTTCTGCCTCGCTCTGCCCCCTCCTCAAATAACACCTCATTGTGCCTCACCCAATCACCGTCAATCCTTTTGTCCGCCCCATCCTTCCCTTTCTCCGAGCTATTCTGAAATCTCTGACACACCTTCAACAGCTCTCCCTACCTCTTCCACCTCTTCCACATCTTACCCTACCCCTCCTCCTCCCTGTTCTGTATCCGATGCCCCCCCCCCTTCCTCTTCATTAACGGTATGGACCTCAAACATCCGGGGCCTTCGTTCAAACTTAACTGATCTCTCCATACAGGTTGCTTCTGTCAAATCAGACATCATCTGCTTAACAGAAACTTTCCTCCTTCATGATGTCTCTGATTCCTTCGTATCTCTCCCGGGTTACTCTCTCCTCCGGTATGATAGACCTGAGCCTCGTCCTGGAGGTGGGGTTGCTATCTTTATCAAAAACTCTCTTCCTCATTCGCCCTGCACTGCCCTCTCTCCACCTCACCCCCAGGAATACCTTTGGCTACGGCTTCGCCTTCGCTCCCACCTTTTGTTCATATGTGTGTTGTACCGTCCACCAAACAGTGATGACTCCATCTACATCTCGCTGTCTGATAATATGGACCAACTTCTATCTACCCATCCCAACTCTCTCTTCCTCATATGTGGTGATTTCAATTGTCACCATGCCAGTTGGCTGGGTGTGTGTACCTCTCTCACCAGCCATGGCTCCTCAGCAAAGGAGTTCTGCGACTCACTGGGGCTGACACAATCTGTCAATTTCCCGACCCGGATCTCAGTCAACGGAGCATCTTCTCTTCTGGACTTGGTTATGACTAACTTCCCTGAAAATGTCTGCTGCTCTTCTTCTGCTCCAATCGGACCAGAGCAATTCTGCTCCAATCATGACTGACCCATTTATTCGCCACCGAGATTGCCTGACCTTATCCCGCTCAATTTTTTTTTCTGTGGGATTATGTGAAGTGCAAAGTATATGATACAAAGGTGCAGGACATTGTTCAGCCGAAAGAGCACATCTCAGTGGCAGTGGCCTCTATAACCTCCGAGATGTTAGAAAATGTATGGAGGGAAAATGAGTACCACCATTGTTACTTAGTCTGTGCTATGAATGGTGCACATGTTGAATGTTTACTCAAATGTACCCTAATGTACCCGATTGATATTGTTACAGCCCCAGGTTTCGGCTGTACAACGAGCGGGTGTCCTCGGTTCTCTTCAAACTTACCGGGCACAAATAACTTTGTACCACAGTAGATTGCTAGCCAACCGCGGATGCCAAATGGTCCACCACGCGGTTACAGGTTTCTTCATCTAACTTACCGTTTACCTGTACCACGCGACTTTCCAACCAGGGAACGTGCCCTCGGCTATGCACCAATCTTATCTTAATTAGGGCGGCCGAGCTTACTGCTGGTGCATGCCGGACGGACCATAATGAGCATGCATGACAGACCGTAGTCAGGGAATTATAATCTACTGGGCTGACCTAAGTGCGAACAGCTCTGGATTAATGGAGGAGAAGAGAACACGAACAGATTGGAAATGAACGTCAACAAGGGATTTATTACAATTATTTATAAGGGTATTACAATTATAACAGCCTAGTGTTGGCTTAGCGGTTAGGGTGCCGGCTTGGGATCCGAGGATCCTGGATTTGAATCCCGTTCAATCGCTGAATTAACGCCAGGGGGAGGGGGAGTTGACTCAGCCTGTCATCCTTCCGAGGTCGGCAAATTGAGCACCAGTTCACTGGTAATTCCCTGTGTGTCGCAAGAGGCGACCAACAGGGTTGGTGGCAGGAAGGGCATCCGACTGTAAAACATTGCTTCAAAAAGTGGACCATGGTGCCCGAAAAAGGCCAACCCCTGCTCTGTGGGGATAAAAGGCCTCTAAAGGTGGTTGGTTTCTTATAAGGCACAAGTGAGATCATGCAAAAAGGGGGGAGGGAACCCAAGGGCTTTAATGTTCAAGGTTGGGGGGGTGGGAGGGATGGGGAAAGGTACATGTAAAGGGAACAATGTGGGAATGCAAATTCAATGTACAAGGAATTGCAAGCAATTCAGGGTGCAGCGATATTTACAAGCAGGAAAGAAAATAGACAAGATGCAGACATACCATAGGCTTATCTACCGGCTATTACATAACACAGGCGCCCATCAGACATTAATGGGAAGGTAAGATAAGAACAGAAAGAAAGACAGCACGAGGGTCAACGACCTATTTTCTTCCTGAGCGGAGCAAACATGCTGCCGCAACCCAAACGCTAAAGGAGCGGCAAACGGAGGAGCGATACTTGAGGTGTCTAAGGTGGGTGACTGTCGAGGATGCAGAGTGTTGTGAGTGCCAATGTAAATGGTGCGAGAGAAAATGTGAAGGTGCATGTCAATGATGATAAAATAATAAAATACACCTGGGAAAAGAAAGTGTGAGAAGATAACCTCCTATGTGAGAGCCTAAAATAAGTGTGTAGTATGGATTGGCTTTGTCCCTAGTATGTGCTCGCTCCGTCTGCCCATCACTTCGGCTCCCAACTCCGACTCGACAACGCGAGCACCACCCCTTGAGCCCAGATCATCCACCACCAATGCAGTGACTCAGGCAGGCAGACTGAGGGGGGTGGGGGGGGGGGGAGAGAGAGAGAAAGAGAGAGAGAGAGAAAGAGAAAAAGAGCGAGCCTTTGCCCGCGGCACATTTATAATCCCTTAGCGAGGGCGGGGCCTAGAAGGGGAATCCAGAAAGCTATTGGCGGAATCCAGGATGCCGATTGGTGCATCATCGCTTTGCCCCGCCCTCGCCAGACTTTCGCAGGCGATTTCCATCAGACACGACTTCCGACATGCCATGGGATGGAGCTTTGCAATTAACATGGGTGGGAGGGCTAGCGACGTGCCCTCGGTGCAGGACAAATGCTGGGAGCGTGAAATTGTTTTGGAAAGACAAACGGAGTGATTAGATGTCCACAGGACGCTAATGACCAATGACGCCTGTCTGTTCTGATGTATACCAAAGTCCGGTGAACAAAAGTGCTGGCCGGCGCTTCCATTGCCTTATGGGCATCCACACAAAATTGTGCCCACCTCACTGGCATCCAGCCAAAATTGTGACCACCCTACGGGCATCCACCCACAATTGTGCCCACTCCAAGGGCATCCACACAAAATTGTGCCCCCCCGCACCCCCCACAGGCATTCTCACAAAACTGTGCCTGCCCCATGGGCAACCACACAAAATTGTGCCCTCCCCTTGGGCATCCACACAAAATTGTGCCCCCCCCCCCCGCCCCCACAGGCATTCTCACAAAATTGTGCCCGTCCCATGGGAATCCACACAAAATTGTGCCCCCCCCCAACCACCACGGGAATCCACACAAAATTGTGCCCGCATCACGGACATCCACACAAAATTGTGCCCGCCCCACAGGAGTTTTCACAAAATTGTGCCCGCCCCACAGGAATTCTCACAAAATTGGGCCCACCCCATGGGCATCCAGCCAGAATTGTGCCCGCATCATGGACATCCACACAAAATTGTGCCCACCCCACTTGCATCCACACAAAATTGTGCCCACCCCACGGGCATCCACACAAAATTGTGCCCACCCCATGGGCATCCACACTCAATTGTGCTCACTCCATGGGCATCCACACAAAATTGTGCCTGCCACACAGGAATACTCACAAAATTGTGCCCACCCCATGGGCATCCAGCCAGAATTGTGCCCGCATCACGGACATCCACGCAAAATTGTGCCCGCCCCATGGGAATCCACACAAAATTGTGCCCGCACCATGGGCATCCACACAAAATTGTACCCACCCCATGGGCATCCAGCCAGAATTGTGCCCGCATCACAGACATCCACACAAAATTGTGCCCACCCCATGGGCATCCACACTCAATTGTGCCCACTCCATGGGCATCCACACAAAATTGTGCCCGCCGCACAGGAATTCTCACAAAATTGTGCCTGCCCCACAGGAATTCTCACAAAATTGTGCCTGCCCCACAGGAATTCTCACAAAATTGTGCCCACCGCACGGGCATGCAGACAAAATTGTGCCTGCCCCACGGGCATGCAGACAAAATTGTGCCCGCCCTATGGGCATCCACACAATATTGTGCTCCACAACACACTCCATCATTGATACGAGTGTTTCCAACTGAATGTTCAGGATTTATCTAAGAATATTGTCCTTTTCGTCGGCACGACACACCCTGACGAATAAGTCTCGGAAATCTGCAGTTCGTGGGATCGTCGTTTCCATGATTTCTTTGGGAATAGCACGACGTCTTCCTGGACAGCCGCCATGTTTGCTGCAGTTCTCACTGCCTTTTACAGTGTTCAAATGCTGTACAGTCCATGAGGCCAATGCGTATGCGCGGATCCTCACTGGCAGGAATGGCGATGCTTGAGAATGGTGCTGGCTGAACGTGCTTCATTAAAGCCTGAATGACCCACCGATCTTTGTTCATGACCACTCATTGAAACATGGCGTCAGAAGTGAGCGAATCGTACGTCACAGCTTCGTGGTTTGAGTGATCGCTGCCGATCGTGATTACCACAGCCCCATAAGAAGCCCTAAGATCCGGTGTGCTAAGTGCAATATCCGGTGTGCTAAGTGCAATATCCGGTGTGCTAAGCGCCAACTGCCGAAGATTGTGCACCGATACGAGTTTTTGGTCCATCAAGTCAGCTGACATCGCCGAATCTGCTGTGAGTTCCTTTTCTATTACGTGGGACCTCGGTTTGAGTTTGAACCGTCTAAGTCAGTTTGTAAAAGATGTCTGAGGGGCAGACACGACAGCACGGCCTGTGGAGGCGACACCAATAATGGGATGAGCTACAAATCCCCGAGCAGCGATGACGATGAATCTACAACCGCCTGGCAAACTGGATTTCCATGCAGACAAATTGCCGCAGACGTGGAGACGCTGGAAGGAGGGGTTGGAATTGTAGCTACTTGGACCTTGCAATGCCTGATCAATCAGACGAGAGGAAGGTGAAGTTTATTCTCTACTTGATCGGCACAGAGGGTAGGGAGATCTACCGCACCACGTCATTCGACACGGCTGAAGATGAACGCACCGCAGCTGAACTCGTGCAAGCTTTTAATGCCCATTGTCACCCATGTACAAACGAGACGGTGGAACGCTATCGTTTCTTCACCAGAGACCAAGAGAGTGGTGAGAACATTGACAAATATGTCACAGAACTGAGAATCCGAGCATCCACCTGCAATTCGGAATGCTCCGGGAATCGTTAATTCGTGATCGCATCATGATTCGACGCAGCGAGAACGTTTACTCCGAGCGGCAGAGCTTGACTTCGCTAAGTGTTTGCAGCTGTGTCGTGCTACAGAATTGTCGAAGGAACGTATACGAGCTATTGAAGTGACGCCGACATCATCAGTGCATGCAGTTGTCCAACGCACAATGGGGGTCAGACCTAAGGCAAATATGTACAGAACGGACCGGAAAATGGCTGAAAGAACAGCTTTACCGAGTAATCGGAAGCAGAGTCCTTATAGGAGAGATGCGTGCCAGTATTGTGGTCCGATGCATCCCCGTGGGCCACGTTACTGCCCAGCTTATGGACAACGTTGTCGAAATTGCTCCGCATTGAATCATTTCAGTTCGGTCTGTATGCGGGCCCAGCAAGGCTCTGTCCACGTTGTTCATATGGATAGTGAGTCTGCCGAAGATCCGAGCCCAGTTGAGGATATTTTAACGGTCACACTATCTTCAGATGTCTCAACCACCATGGAACAAATTAATGCTGTACGGACATCCTATCCAAGGCGGATCCTCACAAATATGGACATCCATGGTAACTTGGTAACCTTCCAAGTTGGTAGTGGTGCGACGTGCAATATTTTACCAATCAAACACCTGCAGGGACTGTGTTACGAGATTGAGGCAACTGAGCAGATTCTGTCGTTCTACAACAAGACCAAGGCAAAGCCGTTGGGTCGCTGTCGCGTGAAGTTGACCAACCCAAAGAATGGCAGACAGTACCGTGTGGAGTTCGTTATCATGGAAAATGACTGCATGCCACGACTGGGAAGCCGAGCCGCATTGCAGATGCAGCTGATTGCTCTTCAACCGGAGAATATAAACCAGATTGTTACATCTCTGGATTGTCAACCTGGGCAGCATGTACAAGCACCACTATGGCTCATAAAGGTCATGCAGCGGTATGGAGATGTCTTTGAAGGTACAGGGCTGCTTGAAGGTGATTATCACATAGAAATTGACCCGCACATACAACCAGTTGAACACCCACCACGTAGAGTTCCTGTTGCACTCAGAGAGAAACTAAAAGAGGAACTTGACAGACTCCAGGATCTCAACATTATCACTCCGGTTACTACACCGACACCATGGGTCAACAGCATGGTGACTGTTGTAAAGCCAGTGACAGGGAAATTGAGAATCTGCATCGACCCGAAGGACCTCAACACGGCCATCAGACGTAGTCACTACCCCATGCCAACAATTGAAGACATCCTTCCGGATCTGACCAATGCCAAGGTTTTCAGTACGTTTGATGCCAAGAATGGTTTCTGGCATGTCAAACTCGACCACACAAGTTCTTATGCAACGACGTTCAACTCGCCATTTGGACGCTTCCGTTGGCTGAGGATGCCATTTGGCATCAAATCCGCACCGGAGGAATTTCAACGTCGGGTCGACCAGGCTTTGGGAGGTCTGCCTGGATGCAAGAAAGTACATGATGATATACTCCTGTATGGGGAGGGACAGACGGTAGAGGGTGCCATCGCTGATCATGATCATAAGGTGATCCAGCTACTGGAACATTGCAGGGAGAAAGGGTTGCATTTGAACCCAGAAAAAGTCCAA
This sequence comes from Myxine glutinosa, assembly GCF_964187855.1. Classification (NCBI taxonomy): domain Eukaryota; kingdom Metazoa; phylum Chordata; class Myxini; order Myxiniformes; family Myxinidae; genus Myxine; species Myxine glutinosa. Next base: position 9,518,070 of record NC_136268.1, read on the forward strand.
TTTCGTCAGTCCCAGGTTGCATATATTGGACATTTGCTTACATGTGACGGTGTGCAACCTGATCCGCAGAAATCACAAACTGTGATGGAGATGCCAAAACCTAAGGATGTATCAGCAGTACGTCGCTTCATAGGTTTTGTGATGTACCTTAGCAAGTTTCTTCCGAAACTGAGTGATTTGTGTTACCCGTCACAAACAGATGTGGATTGGCATTGATCAAACAACCATGACAAGATATTCAATCAGATCAAGAAGCTTATCACCGCACACCCTGTCCTGAGATATTATGATGCTGGACAAGAATTAACGCTACAAACAGATGCCTCAGAAAAGGGATTGGGTGTGGCGTTGTTGCAGCATGATCAACCTGTTGCATTTGCCAGCAGGGCCCTGAGCGAATCCAGAAACAAGGTGTGCCCAGATTGAAAAGGAACTCTTGGGGGTGATGTATGGACTAGAAAAATTCCACCAATACACGTATGGCCGTAGAGTGACGGTCCATACTGATCACAAACCGCTTGAAATCATTGCCAAGAAGGATCTGTGCAAGGCTCCAAAACACTTACAGCGAATGCTGTTGCGATTACAGCTCTATGATGTAGACATCATCTACAAGCCGGGTAAGGAGTTATACCTGGCAGACACGCTGAGCAGGGCTTACCTGTATGCAACACACACACACACACCGTGGGTAAAGGTGGCCGCCAACATATTCTACCTACATGAGAGGCGATATTTAGTACTTGTGGACTACTACTCGGCCTTCATTGAGGTTGACCTCATTGATGATATGAGGTCAGTGACCATAATACGCAAATTAAAGGCACACTTTGCACGGTATGGAATTCCAGAGACCTTTGTCTGTGACAACGGTTCTCATTTGGTGTCAACAGAATTCCACCAATTTGCATCGACTTGGGGATTCGAGATAGTAACGTCATCACCAGAGTACCCACAGAGTAATGGTCGAGCAGAAAGTGCAGTCAAAATCACAAAGCAGTTGCTGAAACGAGCTGTGAAATCAAAATCAGATGCATACCTGGCTTTGCTCGATTATCGAAATACACCTTCACAGGACATCAGTTACAGTCCTGCACAACGCTTAATGGGCCGCTGACTCCTCATACTGCACAACTCCTCATACTAGAGGCCATGATCTTGGACAATGAAAAATTGACAATATCTTCAGCCTGAGTCTGTATGAAAGCTTCCTCGATACATAAACAAACAAGAAAGAGCAATCAGAGATTGCAGACCCTCGCCAGGACGTGTTTTTAGTGGTTTTTAAGGCTTTTGTGTTAAAACAAATATGGCGGCCGAACCACGTGACCGATGACGTCATCATTAATTTTTTTTCTCCACCAATTTATCCCTGGATGACGCTCAAGCAATTCCATCTTGATCGGCTGAAGTTTTGTACTTGTCCAATTATGACGTCATAATGGAGGCACCTATGACATCATCATTAACAAACGTTATTCCACATGGAGAGTTCTTTACAATGAGCCATGTCTCAATTTTTTCTATGCAGCGCTTTCGGAGATATAGAGGTGCAAAGTTTTGCGGTTTTTCCAAAATGGCGCTCATACCACGTGAGCTATGACGTCATAATTATCATGAAAAATATACAGGTGTAGTTGCACCTATGGTGAAAATTTCCTGTCAATCGGACCAACGGTTGCAGAGAAAATCATATTTATTATTTGCGGACAAACAAGCAGACAGACAAACGGACTCAAATACAATACCTTGGCCTCTGGTGAAGGTAACAAGTTCATCGTACGTGGAACATTTGTCCTGTACCTGGTTCCATCAATGAATGAGCTCACTCACAGGTCCGTACTTTAAAAACAGCAGCACAATACTACTCAAAGGAAATTTTAAAATTCACCATTTGACGTCATCAGAAACCCCAAGTGGAATAAAAAAATCAACAAATCAACAAATCAACAATATCCAAGCAGTTAAAATACAATGAAAGGGTTAAAAAGTCAAAATGAAAACGGCAAGAACTTAATCTTTTGGACAATCCACGTGACATTGCTCCTCCCCCGATCTCTCTTTCCCTCCCACTATCAAGACCTCCTCAAATCAGATTGGAAGATAGCACAATGGGCGGGGCTATCGTTGAGATATGCTCCACCCTTTCGTGCGTTGACTGACAGATCGTACAGTTCACTTGCTGACGCCTCAGCGTTGGCATGGTAATATGCGTTTAGTGGTGACGTCATTGTACCGTTCACTGCTGCACCGGTACACAGATAACCTTGTGCACCTGGACTGTACAATGACAACAAAGTCAAGCGAATTACTTCCCATAATCCCTTTCCCGTTGTCTCCCTCAAATTGAATGTTTATATTTGTGAAGAATCTCCACTCGAACTTCTTAACCTGTAGTAAGTTAATCTTGTATTGTATAACGTGCTGCCAAATCCTCTCTTGTAAATACCGTTCATTCGTTCAAGAGAAATGAATTAAATATAATATTTGAAACTCATTTACGTTTTTACTCCCCTCGTGATTTAATCCCTTCGATCCAAGTCTGTTTGTTCCAAATGGACACATCGCATGTACATGTGTGTTTACATGACCTTGAAGGTATTGACTGTTTGAAGGTGATATTGCGGCCCTGCATTTCTGGCCTATCTGCGCTCCAGCAACCTTGTGAGAGGGACAGGGGACACACAGACAAACACACACACACACACACACACACACACACACACATACCTACACACACACACATACCTACACACACACGCGCGCACACACACACACACACACACACACACACACATACCCACACACAGACACACACACACACATACCTACACACACACACATACCTACACACACACACACACATACCTACACACACACACATACCTACACACACACACACACACACACACACACACACACACACACACACACACACACACATATACCCGCACACACACATACCCCCCCCCCCCACACACACACACACACACATATACCGACACACACACACACACATACCCCCCCCCCCCCACCCACCCACACACACACACCTACACACACACACACACACACATACCCGCGCACACACACACACATACACACACATACACATACCCCCCCCCCCCCCACACACACACACACACATACACATACCTACACACACACACACACACACACACACACACACACACACACACACACACATACCTACACACAAACACACCCACACCCACACACACATACCCGCACACACATACCCCCCCCCCCGCACACACACAGACACACACACACGCACACACACATACCTACACACGCACACACACACACACACACACACACATACAACATACACACACACACATACACACAAACACATACACACACATACATACACAAACACATACACACACACACACACACACACACATACCCACACGTACACACATGCACACACATGCACACACATACCCCCCCCCCCACACACACACACATACCCCCCCCCCCCACACACACACACACACACATACCCCCCCCCACACACACACACACACATACCCACATACACACACACATACACACATACACACACACATACCCACACACACATACACACACACACATACACACATACACACATACACACACGCACACACACACATGCATACATACACACACACACACACACATACACACACACACACACACATACACACATACCCACACACACATACGCATACGCACACGTACACACATACACACACACACACACACACACACACACATACCCACACACACATACACACATGCACACACACACACACACACACACACACACACACACACACACACACATACCCACACACACATACATATACACACACATATATATACACACACACATGTACATACATATACACACATATGTACACACACATGTACACACACATGTACACACACATGTGCACACACATATACACACACATGTACACACATATACATACACACACATGTACATACATATATATACACACACACATACACATTTTCATACACATGTACACACACATATACACACGCATGTACACACACATATACACACACATGTACACACATATATATATATACACACACACACGCACATGTACATACATACACACACACACACACATGTACACACACATGTACATACATATACACACATGTACACACAGATGTAAACACACATATACATACACATGTACACACACGAAGGTGGATACTTTACGACCTGGGAGGGCTCTGTTTCCACGTTGTGAAACTCTCATTTCGAGATAACAACCAAGGCCACACACACGAGGATGTAAAGAGTTTGAGAGGGAAGAGAAGACAGGATGGAAATGGTGGGAGATGAGAGACGGGTGGTACCCTGAGGTCTGAGTGGGTTGAGACCGTTTGAATCGACGGTTCATTACGTCCCCTTGAGTGTGTGGGAGAAAACAAAGACAATAACCAACAGTAGATGGTTGAAAATGAAAGTGCACCTGTGTTCATGATTCTCCATCCCAGATGAAAACAAGGCTTCTCCTCGTGCCAATATTCAGGATTCAATCATTACAAAACAAAAGGATAAAATGTCACTAAAAGCTCATTATTTATTTTGTATTCCGCATATTTGGTCGTGATTAACTTTTTTATAAAACCTCCATAAGTGTAAGTAAATGGGACAGCCAACTTAACTTTACCTTGACAAAGTGCTATGGCGTAAGGGTCCAGGTTCCGCATTTCCAGCACCAATCAAGTCGCCATTTATTGTAATCCTCGTGAAGGACATCTTTTGTGTGTGTGTGTGTGTGTGTGTGTGTGTGTGTGTGTGTGTGTGTACAAGATCGAGGCTCGTGTAAGAGCTAACATGAATCCCCACAAAAAACATAACCGGACAAATAAAACATATGATAAAGGGAGCGGGAGACAAGATGGGGGAGAAAGAGGGAAGCACACAAGTACAACAGTAGAGAACAGGGACATCGGGAGATCTGTGGAAGGGAGAGGGCTTGGGGGGAGGAGGCATGGGAAGTGGTGGGGGGGGGGGGGGGAGAAGGTAAAAAAAAACACATGGACACTGCTGGGACTTCCAGGAAAGAAGTCGGTATTTCAAAAAAGTGGCTCTGGGGTGAATTGACGGGGGTAGAAAAGATCAAGGTTTTGGATGGGGGAAGATAAGAGATGGTGGTGAACAGCTGTTTTAAAGACCTGGAGGGAGGAGTGGGATTGAAGAGAGTGAGGGAGTTTGTTCCAGAGGTGGCTGAAAAGAGGAATGAAAGAGTGAAGGTGAGCAGAGAGTCTTGATTTTGGCAGTTTCACCATGAGAGGGTTGCTGGCAGATCTGGTGCGACCTGTAGGAATATTTGGGGGACAGAGCACAGATAGACCAGGGGGAGCAAGGCCGGAGAGGAGTCGGTAGAAGACAGAAAGACCACCAACCTGCCTGCGGTGAGTGAAAGGCCCTCAGAGTTAGCTTCATCGTGGGAGATTCCAATGATTCTGAAAGCTTTGTACATCTGTACTACTTTCAGCACCATTTTTAATTGAAATTCCTAAATTGTGTTCATGCGGCTTATTGCTGAGCACCCTCAGCTGTTGTACCTTGTAGTTGTTGGAAACGATGGTACGGGTCAGAAAGTTCACATAATTGTCTGCAATAATCATATTGTTACAGTCACCAGACTTCGCCCAGTTGCCCAGCCCGAATCCTGATAAACCGGGTCAAAGTGGTCGTGCCGACCAACTGATTTTTGCGCTCCGAGCAGGGTCTCGGGCCTGTTTACCGCAGTACCGCGCTCAGGTGGAAAGCCCAAGTCAGTCGGGTGACGTACTGGAAATATTGTGTGCCTGGTTACCCAAATTAGGGACCCCAACGTTGGTCACCTGGACGCATGTAAGTTTCGTACTGGGTGTTAATCGCCACAAACCCAATCGGTCCTTTAGCATGACGTTCCGCAACCTATGCGAACCTATGGGTTCCTATGGTGCAACCTATGGTTCCTATGGTTCCTATGGTATGGTATGGTATGGTGTATATGGGTTCCTATGGGCAACCTATGGGTTCTCTACCCAATGTTTGGGTCGTGAAGGATTTTCAATGGGTCGCACGATCGTTTCAGAAATCGCGGGAAAAAAACTTTATCGACGATTTACTTCTCCCGACTGAACAGAACAGAGATCAAACGAACGCCGACACAAACTTTATAGTGTGGACTCTTCTACCGCGCTATACCGATGTACCGTGATGTACCGCGCGTGCCTCCGGTCAGTCAAATCATACGTTTAGTTTCCGACACGCGAATGTCCATTGCTTTTCATTCGAAAGATTGAGCTGTGAGCGTAAGGTACTCGCCATGGCTAGAAAGTATCAGCCTGTGTTCCTGAACTATGGGTTCACCTTGAATATCGATAAGCACAATGTTCATCGACCACAGTGTGTGATATGCCTTGACGTGTTGGCCAACGAGTCCCTCAGGCCCCATAAGCTGAAACGGCACCTCGAGAAGAAACATGGAAATCATGTCAACAAGTCGCGGGAGTTTTTTCTCCAGAAAGAACGCGAGATGAACAACAGCAAGTCAGTAATGAGTTTGGCTGTTTTTCCGTCGAAGGGACCGACCAAAGCCAGCTACCTGGTGGCGGAGAAGATAACCAAGAAAAGAAACCGTACACTATTGCGGGTTAGTTTTTTGTTTTTTTTCGTAAAAGTATTTCACTGCATTGGCGGTTTGTGGGTTCATAAAGTAATACATGGCGCTGTAAGTATAGTTAAATTTAGTTTTTCATTTCGTCTTTAGAATATTGATGTGTCGGGTTCTTGCTTACTATTACTCGTGCCATGTATACGTTGGTATATCACAACTTCGTAAGTTTTATTGTTTGTTGCGATACAGCCATTCTTAAACTTTGCCTCTTTTTTTAAAGTACGTACGGCAATCACATCGTACATATTGAATTTTTATAATGCCTTGGAACAGCGATTCTTAACCTGGGGGTCGTGACGTTCGCGCATACGCGAACAAAATAGTGTGTGTGGTATGTACCTTTGTTAGGTTCCTAAAAATGGGCTCAACAAATTGGTATGTTATTTATGACCCCTTCATGACCCCCGGAAAACCCCAACCGACCCCCAGGTTACGAACCGCTGCCTTGGAACAAAATCAAGATTAATCATAAAGTGAAAGAAATGTTCATGTGTTATTTTATTTATCTTGTATTGCAGAGTAACTCATCCTGCCATGCGCGCAAGGCGATGTGCAGAGAAGTGCTTGGAGAGACGGCGGCTTCCAAGATAAGCACCAATCCGCTTTCTGCCGACACGATTCGCCGACGGATAATAGACGTGGGCGAAGACATCGAGCACCAGCTGTACGCAAACCGAGAGGCCAACAAGTTTGTCATCCAGTTGGACGAGTCAATGGACATCGCACAGAAGGCATTGATCCTCGTCTTTGTTCGTTATCGGCATGGCGATGATTTTATGGAGGATCTTCTGGCATGTGACGAGCTACAGACCAAGAACAAGGCCGCAGAAATATTCGCAGTCGTCAACAAACACATCGCATTGCATCGCCTCAGGTGGGAAGACTGTGTTGGCGTTTGTACAGATGGTGCGGCATCGATGACAGGTCGGCGCAGCGGTGTCATTAATCTCATCCAAGATGTGGCACCAGAGGCAAGCTGGACCCACTGCTTCCTCCACCGCGAGGCATTAGTGGCGAAAGAGATGTCACCTGGACTTGCCGAAGTAATGCACATTGCAGTGAAAACAATCAACCATCTCAGGAAGAGCGCCCTAAATTCGAGGTTGTTTGCAGAGCTGTGTAAGGAGCAAGATGCAGGACACACCACGGTGCTGTATTTTGCAGCTGTTCGCTGGCTCTCCAGAGGAGATGCTTTGGCAAGATTGTATGAACTTCGCGACCAGGTCCTCGCATTCTTGGAGGTGGCGAGGTCAGACCTGGCAGTCTACTACAAAAACAACAAATTCATCGCAACATTGGCATACATGGCCGACATCTTCAACTTGTTGAACAATCTGTACATATCGTTCCAGGGCAAAACGAACAAGCAGGCGAAATCCGTCTTCGTAATGTATGACAAGATAGCGGCGTTCAAGTCAAAGCTGGATCTATGGAAGAGAAGAGTACAGACCAATGATGAATTTGACATGTTTGAAAACCTGGATGATCTGCTCAGCAAGTGTTGAGGAACGTGTGGACATTAAGGATGTCATCGTCGGACATCTGGTGAACCTGCGCAAACGATTTGACGAATACTTTCCTGTTGATCCACGTGTGGAGAAGAAGTGGATCCGAGACCCTTATTCAGTCGACGTTCAGCAGTGCTGCAACTTGTCCAACAGATTGAAAGAGGACTTGATCGACATCGTGTCCGACGGTACACTTGAGACTGTTCAGGAAGGACACTTTAGTAAAGTTTTGGCTGACAGTGTCTCATGAGGACCCAGAGATTGCACATCTCGCGGTAAAGTTCCTGATGCCATTCACGACGACGTGGATGTGTGAGGCAGGTTTTGTCAACGGTGACGTATCTGAAGTCCAAGTATCGAAACAAACTGGAGACAGTGGCCCTGTGCGCCGACCTGAGACGACGTGGATGTGTGAGGCAGGTTTCTCAACGGTGACGTATCTGAAGTCCAAGTATCGAAACAAACTGGAGACGGTGGCCCTGTGCGCCGACCTGAGACGACGTGGATGTGTGAGGCAGGTTTCTCAACGGTGACGTATCTGAAGTCCAAGTATCGAAACAAACTGGAGACAGTGGCCCTGTGCGCCGACCTGAGACGACGTGGATGTGTGAGGCAGGTTTCTCAACGGCGACATATCTGAAGTCCAAGTATCGACACAAACTGGAGACGGTGGCCCTGTGCGCCGACCTGGGACGACGTGGATGTGTGAGGCAGGTTTCTCAACAGCGACATATCTGAAGTCCATGTATCGACACAAACTGGAGACGGTGGCCCTGTGTGCCAACCTGAGACGACGTGGATGTGTGAGGCAGGTTTCTCAACGGCGACATATCTGAAGTCCAAGTATCGACACAAACTGGAGACGGTGGCCCTGTGCGCCAACCTGAGACGACGTGGATGTGTGAGGCAGGTTTCTCAACGGTGACGTATCTGAAGTCCAAGTATCGACACAAACTGGAGACGGTGGCCCTGTGCGCCGACCTGAGACGACGTGGATGTGTGAGGCAGGTTTCCCAACGGTGACGTATCTGAAGTCCAAGTATCGACACAAACTGGAGACGGTGGCCCTGTGCGCCAACCTGAGACGACGTGGATGTGTGAGGCAGGTTTCCCAACGGTGACGTATCTGAAGTCCAAGTATCGACACAAACTGGAGACGGTGGCCCTGTGCACCAACATGAGACGACGTGGATGTGTGAGGCAGGTTTCCCAACGGTGACGTATCTGAAGTCCAAGTATCGACACAAACTGGAGACGGTGGCCCTGTGCGCCAACCTGAGAATCGCATTGTCGCCGCTTCAGTTCAAGGCCGAATCGATGATCTCGTAGCCAATATGCAAAGTCAACCATCGCACTGATGTGGATAATCCACATCTACAATGTTGCTAACGGAACATTTGAATTCGGCTTGTAAGTTTCACTTTCGGGTTTAATCAGTGAAAGTTGTTCATTTCATGTTGTTCATGATAATTGATAACGGAACATTGACCCGGATATAAGTTCAGGTGCATGTCGGGTATTTTCAGTAAAAGTTATTCTTGTTTTGTTTATCAGCTCATGTTCCATTTTAAATTCATCATCTATTCACGATGAAGATTAAAATAAAGTTCAAACACATTATCTTGGTGTGTCACTTTAATAATTAAAGTTTTATTCTATTTCACAAAAGATACACCGCCAATGAATGTTGTGAGATTCTTCTTCATCTTCATCATCTTCTTCATCTTCAGCACATTTTCATCTTCTTCATTAAATCTTCGTCCGGATTCATCTCTTCCGAAGCTGCTAAAAAGGCAGGGAGTTTACGCCTGATTGGCTGACAATAATATCAAGTGGGCGGAGCGGAGTCTGTGATCGAAGTCGCTGCTCATTCTCAAGGGGGCGTGGTCTCTCGCTCTCTCTCTCCTCATGGTCGTGGAGATCCGCACAAAATAACAACAACATAAGGACAGTGTTTGGTATGATTGTAGTCACTTTGCTTTATTGCTCAATTACAAATTGTACTACTGTACAAAGATGAACCGATCCTTACCAAGATATTAACGTCATAAGCAATCGATATTTCCGTGACGGTTTGTGTGTGTGTGTGTGTGTGGGGGGGGGGGGGGGGGAGGTAGGGGTAGGCGAGGGGGGGGGGGGGTTCGATGGGTCGCGACTAGATACCTGGGTTTTTTTATTGGGTCCTGGGCTAAAAGGGTTGCGGAACGCAGCTTCAGCAGACATTAATAGCCAATATGTCTCGTGATCGAAAACAACTCAAATTATTCTGAGACCAAACTCCCCTGTACTTAAAATCCCCCTTATGCACCCGGAGCATCATACGGGCAGTAGCACCTTATATTATCTCAAACCTTAAAGCCTCAGACATTTCAAGAAGAAGAAGAAACCAGAAGAATTAGACAAGACGGAAATACCGGGGCTACGTCTGACGGGACACAGTGATACCCAAGGTGGAATGCGACCCGGCGTGAAACAGTTTGTGCGTGGCACAACTCGAGTCATCATGGTGGAGAGGCAGGTGTGTGCGCAGCTTGTGTTGAGGGGTCTGGTTGAAGGATGGAGTGCTGCAGGTAGGGTGTGGCTCATGCCGACGGAAAACACGGCGAGGAACCGCACGCAGCTTTCCCCGGCTGGCCAGTTGCATCTCCTTTTCCCTGTGGTTCGGCACCCCCATTTATTGTGTCAGCGCCCCCCCCCCCCCCCGTTATTATTGTCCCCACCCCACATGTCTGTTATTGGCCTGCAAGCTCAGTTCATGTGTGGGGTCCTGCCATGACCTCTCACCGAGATGGTGCTGGTGGTCGATGTGGTTGTTGCGGTATTTTCCACCAAAACTCATGCCTATGGCCTGCTTAGTCTCTATAAAGAACATACAAGACAGATTACAGAGGGAGAAGACATTAAAAAGGTTTCAAAGGAAAGCGGTTTAAGACACACATGTGGGGAAGGCTGATAACAGCTTGGTATACGAGTAACGACGCATTTGTTGATATGGTAATTTTACCTCACTCTTACACGACACATGCACTATGGAAATAACTATCGTTATACCATGCAAAGTTTCCCCTAGAAGACCGAAGGTGGACGGAGGTTACGCTTTCACCCCTGTCTGTCTGTTTGTCTGTGAACAAGATATCTCAAAAAGTTATGGAGGGATTTGGACGAAATTTGGTGGAGAGGATGGGTGACACGGACGAAATGATTAGGTTTTGGTAAAGATTCGATTTTGGCGTTCTCCTTTGTATTTTTCCTGTCATAACAGGATGTAAGTCAATCCGGATACAATAATGTTTTATGTGATTCTTCATCATTTGGATCGCCAAAAACAATATATAACACGATATCTCCTAAAGTTATGGACGGATTTGGACGAAATTTGGTGGACGAGTTGGTTTGGCAACAAGAACGAGCCGATTAGATTTTGATTCAAGTCTGAATCCAGATCTGACCTATCGGTGGGATACAAAACATAAACTGCTCTGCCTGGCGGGTGTCGTTCTACTTCTACTTGTTACCCTGCGCTCGCGAAGCGAAAAGCAGGGTTAGGCATTCGGGTGCGTATGTGTGTACGTGTCTGCATTTTAAAAATTCATTTTCTCGGCAACCGTTGGTTCGATGAACACGAAATGTTACCATAGGAGCGCCTCCGCAGGAAGAATTTTTTTAATTCATAATTATGACGTCATATAAAGATCTTGGAAAAACGCTACACCTCTATATCTCCCAAACTGCTCAATGGAAAAAATTGAAACATGGCTCATTGTCAAGAACTCCCCATGGGGAATAAGATATATCGATGATGATGTGATCGGTGCCTTAATTATGACGTCATAATTCGACAAGTACAATGCTTGATTCAATCAGTATAACATTTTCTCAGCAATTCTTTGGCTGATTGACACGAAATTTTCACCATAGGAGCGTCTCCACCTGTAGAAGGCAGCCTATCCGCCATAGGAGCTAATTCCTCCGCCTAATTTTTTTAGTGTTAATTATGACGTCATAGGTCACGTGGTACGGACGCCATCTTGGAAAAATTTACACCTTTATATCTCCCAAACCGCTCAATTGAAAAAATTGAAACAAGGCTCATTATCAAGTACTCCCCATGGGGAATAAGATATGTTGATGATGTCATCGGTGCCTTCATTATGACGTCATAATTCGACAAGTACAATGCTTGATGTGATCAGTATGAAAAACAAATTCCTCTGCAACGGTTAGTCCGATGGACACGACATTTTCAGAATATGAGCGGATCCTCCTGTATAATTTTGTAATGATAATTATGACGTCATAGGTCACGTGGTACAGGCGCCATCTTGAAAAAATCGAAAAAAGTTGCATCTCAATATCTCAGAAACCACTCCATGGAAAAAATTGAAACATGATTCATTGTCAAGAACTCCCCATGGGGAAATAAGATATGTCGATGATGATGTGATCGGTGCCTTAATTATGACGTTATAATTCGACAAGTACAATGCTTGATTTGATCAGTATAACATTTTTTTATCTTGCAATTCTTGGTCCGATTGACACAAATTTTTCACCATGGGAAGGCCTCCTCCTGTAGAATATTTTAATGATAATTATGATGTCATAGTTCACGTGGTACAGGCGCCATCTTAGGAAAAACGAAAAACGGTGCACCTCTATATCTCCAAAACCGCTCTATGGAAAAAATTGAAACGTTGTTCATTGTAAAGAACTCCATATGGGGAATAGGTGAGGTTAACGATGGCGTCATTGGTGCCATAATTATGACGTCATAATTCGACAGGGACAATGCTTAGTCTGATCAGTTTGAAATGTATTGAGTGTGATCTATGCAACAATTATATTAGAGAATATAAATTTATGATGTCATCGCTCACGTGGTCTGGCAGCCATATTGGATCAAAGGAAAAAAATGTTCAAAAACAGAAGAGTTGCCTCACAACAAGCTGACTGCACAGGGTAAGTATTCTATGAATACTGTTGCAGATATGGGACTTGGCCTCAATATCCGCTTGTAAATACTCCCCTATTTCCCCAATACTCCCCAACTATCCCCAATCCCCCATTCCCTAGTCCCATTGCCTGTAAATAACACTCTGTAGAACCGATCTTCCCCTTTTTCCCCCATTAAATGTCGTGCCCAGGTCCACCGCATCTCACGTAGACAACTTTCGGACATCTTGCTAGTTATTCTTAGTCTATGTCAGTTAAGGACTCGTTTCCATTAATTCTGACTCTTCGTTGCACCAGAATGTGATTATATGGCACCAGTAGTGAGTTTAGGACCTTCCCATACCTCCTCCCATCTTCTTCCCCAAACAACAACTACAACAACAACTACAACAACAACAACAACAACAACAACTACAACAACAACTACAACAACTACAACAACGGCGCGGCGCGGGGGAGTGTGCGTCCTCACACCGGCTCGGTTAGCCGCCATTGACCATGCGCTCCGACGGGGTTACCACGAAGGGGCTCCTTGTCAGCCGCTCGTCAAGGGCGGAGCCGGTAACCCCCCCGCACGCACCCAATGAGAAGCAACGGGCCGATTCCATCTGGGGCGGAGCTAACGAGCCGAGGGCGTGTCACTCCCCGCCGGATATACGCGGCCACTTACCGGACGTGACGTCAGATGCGCCCCGAGCTTGAAGAAGAGCCAGTCACCACCTCCAAGCGCTGAGCGAGCTCCACGCATCGACCCGGTATTGCAGTACCTCCGAGAACGGTGCACCCCCTCCGAGAACGGTGCACCTTGAGCCATCGACTGCCCGCTTTCCTTGCCATCAATCCCCGTGTGAGTCAGTTTTGTCCCGTTTATCTGTCGTCTGTCGGGGCTAGATAAGACTGTGTCTAAGTGCCTGTCTTTCTATGCTGTCCCTCTTGTCGTTGTAATCTGACCTTCCGCCCTAATATAACCTCCTCCGGAGGTCTTGAGAACTGAACCCTTGGTGTCGTGTCATTTGAATCCCAGCCGTTGTGTCCTTTTCCTCAATTGATTTAGCGTAGCGCGACTCGGCAAACGTTCGAGTATAATCGGGTAACTTGTGCGGACACGGCGGCCATTCCGCTCGGCCCACCATAACATCAAAGTCGTGTCTGTAACAATTGGTGTCAGGAGTGTCGGATTCGGACCTGGAACTAAATTTGTTAGGCCCAAATTTTGGGAAGTAGAATTCGATCCGGAGCGCGTTTACGCGCTCGAAATTATAAAGGCGAAATTTGATTGTGTTTTACAAAATATAAAAACCCGAATTTTGAAAGTCGCGCTATGGCAGACCAAGACAGCTGGGGTCCGGTAGAGGAGAGTGAGGCAGGGTCGGTCCAGGACCAAATTGAGGGACGCGAGGAGAGCGAAGCAGTGAGGGTAGCAGGTTCGCAAAATAGCGCCGTCACGCACGAAGTAGCGGGCGCGCAAAATGGCGCCTCGCAGATGGCCACGGCGTCCACGCCCGCGACCGTGGTAGCGCCACCGGGGGATTTGAATCTTTTTTTTATGCAAATGACGGCCCTTATGGAAAAGAATAGTGAGCAATTGGGAGACCAAATTAGAGGTTTGAAAAGCAGTATGGGACAAATGGGGAATCGGATGGATGCTCAGAGTGAGCAAATGAGGGCTGATAGTGAGCGATTAGAGGGCCAAATGGGGGTAATGAGGGACGAAGCGAGGGGTACCGGTGAGGGATTAGACAAGAAATTAGAGGGGTTAGACAATGGGATAGAAGGGGTGAAACATGGGTTAACGGGGGTAGAAAATAGAATGGCTGCCCAGGAGAATCAGATAGAGGGAGTGAAAAATGGGTTAGAGGGGTTAGAAAACAGTATGGAAGGCAAATTGAGGGACATGAAGGACCAAGCGGAAAGGGAAGTTAAACAAATGGGGCAGCAGATAGAGGGGGTCAGAATGGGGGTAGAAACCAAACTGGATGCTCACAGGGAGGAAATGGAGCAGATGAGGGTGGCATCTGGGCAGGAGATGCAAGTGATGGGAGAGGAGATCAGAAGAGGAGTGAGTGAGGAGGTCGGAGGAGTGCGCGAGGAGGTGAGGCACTGTAAGGAGCACATGGAGAAGGAGGTGAGAAAGGGGACTGTAAAATTGCAAAGTGGTATAGAGGAGTTGACGCAGGAGGTGGAACAGCTGACGGAGGGACAAAAAGAAGTAACGGAGCAGGTTCAAAGGAACACTGCGGTATTAGGAGGGTTAAAAGTGACACAGAAAGAACTAAAAGATGACTTGATAGCGACAAAGAGGGAATGTCAGATGGTACGTGAGGGACTGACAACGAGGTTGGACGAGGTGATAGAGGTAATGGAGACGAAGGACCGGCAGGTGAGGACGCACCTGGAAACGGTCAAGGTAGCCTTAGAGGACGAGCTTGAGGAGACGTACCGGGGAATAAAAGAGGTGAGGCAGAAATTAGAAGAAGTGGAAGAAGGGGTGAGCGAAATTAAGAAGCGACGGAGAGGGGATAAGAAAGAGATAAAGGAGGAGGTAAAAGAATTGGTCCAAAGTCTGTGTTTGGATCGTGATGATGTGCTCATTAACCGGATGAGGGATTCGCAGGTGATGGAGGAGGAGCGAAGAGAAAGAGGACCCGGTGTAAGTGGTGACCAATATGGTCGTGCGTATGATGCGCCAGGGGATTTAAGAAGCTTGGGGGTCGAGATGGACCCGGGTGTTCGTGAGAGGCCGTTGGTGAAGTGTGCGACAGGTCTGGTGTGCGAAAGAGGAGGTGTGCGAGAAAGTCCGACTCTGGGGTGTGTGAGGAAAAAGTGCGTGCCAAGGAGTGAGGGTGCTGGCGAGAGTGAGTCGGTCGTAGCGCGTGTGCGAGGGAGCACATGGAAGCGCGGTGTGGTAAGTGTTACAGAGGGTGTGACGGGAGAGTGTGCGCGAGAAAGGTGTGTGACGGACAGGTGCATGGGGAAAGAGTGCGCTGTCAAAGGCAAGGAAGAGTGTCCACCTGTGGTGAGTGTTACAGAGGGTGTAACGGGAGAGTGTGCGCGGGGAAGGTGTGTGACGGACAGGTGCATGAGGAAAGAGTGCGCTGTCAAGAGTAAGGGTGAGTGCGCTGTCAAGAATGGAGGTGAGAGTAGTGAGAGTGACAAGGAGCGTGAGTTGGTTGTGACAGGTGAGAAAGGAAGCACACCTGGAATGGAAGAGCGTGAGTGGGAATGCACGCTGGAATTGGTAGTGAGGCACGTGGTTGGGTGTGCGAATGAGAGCACACCTGTGATTGTCACAGAGGAGGTGACAGAGGAGGGGGCGCGAAGAGGTGTGTTGGTAAGGTGTGCGACCAACGAATGTGTGCCAAAGTGTTCGGTGGTCAGGTGTGTGACCAAGGCTGTGAGTGGAATGAGGGTACCTGGGTGTGTAAGGAAAGGTACGAGGAGCATGGAGACGGCTGGATGTGTGAGCAAGGAACGGGCTGCGGGGTGTAAGCATGCAGGTGAAGCATCGACGGTAACCAGGTTAGAGGTTAGGTCGACTTTTAGCCGAAGCGGGCCCTCGGTGCGTGCCGGGCCTCGCTTTGAACGGCCGCGTCCGGGCTCCACTAGGCGGAGCGGGCGGCTGGATAGGAAGGGTCGTCATGGCGACCACTTTTTGTTGAGGCATTCCGGCAGGTCGAGATCGAGCCATGGGATGGCTCCGTGCCGAGATGGTGCGTGGGGTCTCGGACCGGGTAAGCCCCCGTCCCTGCCCCGAATGCGGGACGTATCCAGCCGCTGGCACCAAACAACCTGCATTCATGGCTTGGCTTTACGAAGCCGGGCTTTGGACAGGAATTGGCGCACCGAGAGGCATTAGTGAGTAGACTGGGTGATGAGGATAGTGTTTTGGCCCCAAAATTAGAGAAAAACAAAATTTGATGATTGGCAAAGGATTGGCAGTAATGATTGGCAGATGATGGGCAGTGATTGGCAAATTTTTGAATTGGCTGAAATTTGGTGTGCCAAATTGATAGTAGGGAACGCCCCATGTGGTGGGATGGCAACTCTGTCACCCTTCCCATGGTGGGGCAAAGGAGCAATAGCTTATGGGGTGTATGGCAGTGAAAACTAGCCCGGGTGGGTTAGGTTATATTGATAGGGATCTAGCGAAGATGACATTAGGTGACGTTAAGTTTAGTTAGTGACTGATACCTGTAGTGGGGACGCAGGTAGATTAGTATGGATGATAATGACGAGGGAGCGCAATAGTTTAAAGGGACGACTGGGAAGCGCAAGTTTCAGAAGGGAGTAGTTAGCTGAGATGATGCCGTGTGTGTGAGAATTGAACAGGTGTGATTGCACAGGTGTGCAACTGGACAGGTGTGTGGAACAGTGTATGAGTAGTGAGTGTTGTGGATCAGCGCGAATGCGCTTGGGGAGAGAAGGGTGCAGGTGGCACCAGGTGTGAGAGCACAGGTGTGCAGGTACAGGTGTGTGGAGAGAGTTGGAGTAAGTGGTACGGAGTGGTGTGCATGGTGCGAAGGTGTGAATGGGGGAAGAGTGGACCCCATCACGGATACCCGGGGCGGGTAGTGTAAGTGTTAGGTAGAGGGTATAGGTGAATTGTGGTTGGATATTGGCATTTGTGGTGCGATTGCAGAATGGTATTGTGGATGGGTGCATTAGTGTTGTGGAAATGGCTGGGCGTGTAGCCTGTTAGTGCGTGTAGTTGGTTGGGCACTCCACCACTGTGAGGATGTCGGCCAGGTGAGGCCGCAGGTGGGCTCTGGGAGCCGGTAGTTGTGAGTGGGTGCCTGAGGATCCCGGGTGTGGATCGGGCAGCCCAGTGCCAGAGAGGGCACCGAGTGGGGAGAGCGCCAGAGGGCCTTCCCCAGGTAGTTAGGTTAGGGTAAGGAGCAGGTAAGGTCGGAGGCAACTGCAGTGGTGGGGGTGTGCAGGTGGGTAGACCCGCTGGGAGAGGTACACGTCGCGGCCCAGAAATTGTGCGAGGGCACCGGGAGATGAATCGGGGGAGTGAGACCCCAAATTGAAAAGCACCACAGTTGGCCAATGGGAATTGGTTTTTAGAACCCATAGTGTAAGAGGGCCAATGGTTTGGCCGGAGAAAGACCCCGGGTAGTGTAAAGTTGTTAAAGTCATTTAGGAAATAGTTAGGATTGATGAACCTGTCGCACCATACGCAGCCACTTACCTGTGGTGATGATGATGGCTCCACACCTGTGTTTTCTTTGTTCTGTGTGCAGGAAATGAGAATTGCTGTGTGGATTTGTGAGACGCATCACGACGTGGATGAGACATTGGGGTGATTCCATCTCTCCCTCCCTAGGAGGGACTGATGATGAATTGGTGATAGCAAATTATGATGTTGAGTTGGAGATGGCAAATTTTGATGGGAGTTGAAAATGGCAAATTTGATTGGTTAGGAGGGAGAGAAGACGAATTTGGTTTATGGGAGGAACGGGGAAGACAGTAGGGATGTTTGTTGATTTGTAAAGTAGATGTTTATGGGTAGTGTTGTGTTTTGTGGATACAGTAAGGGGTAAGGGAGGGGCCATGTAGGTTACCTGGTGGGGGGGGGGGCGTACGGTAGGAACGTACCTGTCTCACCTGGTTCCCATGTGCCCCTAGTGTGCATTACCTTGTGTTGCGTGCACTTTTGCGCCCTTACCACCTTACTCACTTGTCTGCTTCTTTTGTCTCCCACCTCCGAGGATCTGGTTTTGGGGCAGAGAGAGAGGAGAGAGAGGTGCTGGCTTCGCAGTTGTGGGCCTGCACTTTCGCTGCTTGCTGCCTGGATCGATACACCATATGGACCGCAATGTTTGTGGCCGCCCACCATGGACCGCAGTTCTGTTGCGGCCAAGCACCACCCATTGATGGACCTCTGGGTCAACGTGGCACCTATGCCAAACAGGTGAACCACTAATAGTTGGCCCCCTGACGGCCACAATAAAGAAATGGACGCGGTTGGCGCCTTTCTTTATTTTTTAAAGGAGTCAGAAAGCCAAGAACACCACACGAAGAGCAAGAGACACCTGCAGGGTTAGGGGTTGTTGAATTTATTTTTATTCATTGAACAATGGTGACTGCACCGGATGGTGCTGACTGTGTGATGGGGTGGTGCTTTTGGTGCTTGGATGGGGTGCTCTGCACATTATTAAAGGCCGTAAGGCCACAGAGCACTCGTGGGTTGGTGTATCGATGCTGGCATGCGTGCTCTCTCTATGCATAACATCTGCATGTGTTCCTCCAAAAACAGGTCCTGGATCGTAGTGTAAATATCAGCGTAGTCTTGTAAATAATGCTCCCTACCGGCTGTATGTTTAGTTTGCGAATTCTTTCCGCAATTCGGTTATCCTGTGGGTGTGTTTCTGTGAGGAGAAGGGTGCAACGTCGCAGGGGGACATATTTACTCATTTGTGAATATCTGTAAAACTGTCGCACTCAGGGTAGAGTTAATAGTAGAGGGAACTACATCTGAGTGCCACACTAAAATAGGTAAAAATTTATCGGGTCGGGACGCCCCAAGGGTAGAGAAGGGTGCAATGTTGCGGATATGGGACTTGGCCTCAATATCCGCTTGTAAATACTCCCCTATTTCCCCAATACTCCCCAACTATCCCCAATCCCCCATTCCCTAGTCCCATTGCCTGTAAATAACACTCTGTAGAACCGACCTTCCCCTTTTTCCCCCATTAAATGTCGTGCCCAGGTCCACCGCATCTCACGTAGACAACTTTCGGACATCTTGCTAGTTATTCTTAGTCTATGTCAGTTAAGGACTCGTTTCCATTAATTCTGACTCTTCGTTGCACCAGAATGTGATTATATGGCACCAGTAGTGAGTTCAGGACCTTCCCATACCTCCTCCCATCTTCTTCCCCAAACAACAACTACAACAACAACTACAACAACAACAACAACAACTACAACAACAACTACAACAACTACAACAACGGCGCGGCGCGGGGGAGTGTGCGTCCTCACACCGGCTCGGTTAGCCGCCATTGACCATGCGCTCCGACGGGGTTACCACGAAGGGGCTCCTTGTCAGCCCCTCGTCAAGGGCGGAGCCGGTAACCCCCCCGCACGCACCCAATGAGAAGCAACGGGCCGATTCCATCTGGGGCGGAGCTAACGAGCCGAGGGCGTGTCACTCCCCGCCGGATCTCCGCGGCCACTTACCGGACGTGACGTCAGATGCGCCCCGAGCTTGAAGAAGAGCCAGTCACCACCTCCAAGCGCTGAGCGAGCTCCACGCATCGACCCGGTATTGCAGTACCTCCGAGAACGGTGCACCCCCTCCGAGAACGGTGCACCTTGAGCCATCGACTGCCCGCTTTCCTTGCCATCAATCCCCGTGTGAGTCAGTTTTGTCCCGTTTATCTGTCGTCTGTCGGGGCTAGATAAGACTGTGTCTAAGTGCCTGTCTTTCTATGCTGTCCCTCTTGTCGTTGTAATCTGACCTTCCGCCCTAATATAACCTCCTCCGGAGGTCTTGAGAACTGAACCCTTGGTGTCGTGTCATTTGAATCCCAGCCGTTGTGTCCTTTTCCTCAATTGATTTAGCGTAGCGCGACTCGGCAAACGTTCGAGTATAATCGGGTAACTTGTGCGGACACGGCGGCCATTCCGCTCGGCCCACCATAACATCAAAGTCGTGTCTGTAACAATACCATCTAGTTTGAATTCAGTATTGAAGTGGTGAACCTACTTCTCTTTCTGAGATACAACCTGCACTAGAAACTTCTCTTCATCTTCCAATTCTCTCTGCAGCGTGTTCATTGGTTTGCTCTTATTCCCGTTTCAAATGCATCAGCATGTTGGGGACGCATCATGCACACACCTTTAAATGCCAAAGTATATTTTCTGACCTAGTCCAGGGTAATGTGAAATGTCCAGCGATTCATAAACTGTTGACTTCCATGAACCTCACACACCTTTACTGAAAAAATTAATTTTGGACGAATGCCTTTTGTTCACTTTGGTGGATGAAATGACAATTGAAATAACAAATATAGGAAGTCAAATGACATAAATAACAATGAATATATGCTATTCATAAAAGATGAAAATGCCATGTAATCTACAATAAACAACGAGGAAAAAACAAAAGTAGATCAGGGATTGTAATAAAAACGACAGTAGATAAATTGAAAGAACAAAGGCCCTCTTGATTTTTAACAAATAGGAAAATTATAAAGACAAAGAATCACTCTTCATAATCAAGAAAATTACACAAACCTGTTTGGAAAAAGCAGGGCTTTTATCCACTCAGACAAATATTACAAAAGAAGAAAAAAGAACACAAAGTGCATCCATTACCCTTCGGCTTTGTGTTGATGACTGAACATATTTAAACAATGGACATGAGAAAATAATTATGTGGAAATGGACTGGCATGAAAAATTGTGCAGATGTGTCATAATGGATCATTGTCCATGTGCTGGATCATTGTATACTGAAACGTCCATGCGCAGGATCATTGTCGATGCGCAGGATCATTGTCGATGCGCAGGATCATTGTCTGTGTACAGGATAATTGTCCATGCACAGGATCATTGTCGATGCGCAGGATCGTTGTCCATGCGCAGGATCATTGTCCATGTGCAGGAGCATTGTCCATGCGCAGGATCATTGTCCATGCGCAGGATCATTGTCCATGCCCAGAATCATTGTCCATGTGCAGGATCATTGTCCATGTGCAGGATCATTGTCCAGGTGCAGGATCATTGTCCAAGTGCAGGATCATTGTCCATGTGCAGGATCATTGTCCATGTGCAGGATCATTGTCCATGTGCAGGATCATTGTCCATGCGCAGGATCATTGTCCATGCGCAGGATCATTGTCCATGCGCAGGATCATTGTACACTGAAACGTCCATGCACAAGATCATTGTCCATGCGCAGGATCATTGTTCATGCGCAGAATCATTGTCCATGCGCAGAATCATTGTCCATGCGCAGGATCATTGTCCATGCGCAGAATCATTGTCCATGCGCAGGATCATTGTACATTGAAACGTCCATGCACAGGATCATTCTCCATGCACAGGATCATTGTCCATGCGCAGGATCATTGTCCATGCGCAGAATCATTGTCCATGCGCAGGATCATTGTACACTGAAACGTCCATGCACAAGATCATTGTCCATGCGCAGGATCATTGTTCATGCACAGGATCATTGTCTATACGCAGGATCATTGTCCATGCGCAGGATCATTGTCCATGTGCAGGATCACTGTCCATGAGCAGGATCATTGTCCATGCGCAGGATCATTGTACATGCACAGGATCATTGTCCATGCGCAGGATCATTGTCCATTTTGTACCACCCGAGATGTACCAACGTTTGTTCATGACATTTTAAAAAAATCTGCCCCTATTGAGGTATACAGGGGTGGGGGGTTGCCCCCCAATAGGGGCAGACATCTCTCTGGCCATTCTCAGAGAGCCTCCTCAGCGCCGACAAGTCTGCAATTTCACTCAGACCAACTGGCATGATTTTCAAGCAGCCATCAATCATCTGGACTGGTCTGCCATCTCGACTGCCTCTGACATCAACTCTTCCTGGGAAATTCTTCCAGAGTAAACTGCTCTCTCTCATGCACAGATTTATCCCATCTTGCCTCCAGTTGGCGTACCCTTCCTCCCGTCCACGGTACACGGAATCTTATGGTGAGGCAGTTGCCCTGATAAAACTTGCCTTCACCTCCTGGAAGGCAAGTCCAACGGAAGGCAATCTCAGTGCCTTTCACAAAGCCAGGAACAAGTGTGTGTCTACCCTCAGGAGAGCCAGGACACAATATATCTGTGCTCTCAAGACTGAATTCTCAAACCTGTCTCCCTCCTCCAAATCCTTGTGGCATCTGGTCAAATCTGTTTCTGGTGTTTGTTCCCCCTCCATCCCCTCCCTTACCTCAAATGGCTACACAGCTGACTCCGCATGTGACAAAGCCGAATTCCTCAACTCTGTGTTTGCCTCAAAATCTTGTGTCCCAAACCCATCTCTCTCTGTTCCCACCTTTCCCAGTCGTACCCAGCTGCTCCTGGACTCTGTGTACTCTGTGTACTTTGTCAAACCTCGACTCTGATTCTGCAACTGGACCAGACGGCATCAGCCCACGGGTCCTAAATTCCTGCTCTGCTGCTCTTTCACACCCTCTCTCTGTTCTCTTCACCCGCTCTTTTGCTCACAGTCATCTACCATCTGTTTGTAAATCAGCAAACATTACCGATTTACACAAAAAAGGTGCAAAAACAGATCCTTGCAACTACAGACCAATCAGCCCGCTCCGAATAATCAGCAAGGTCATGGAATCAATCATTGCTTCTGACATCAAATCCTTCCTCTTCTCCAATGGCTTGATCTCGGCTCAACAATTTGGATTCAGACCAGGACATTCTACTCTGGACATGCTGCTTCTGCTGTCTCAACAATGGACGGAGGTCCTCAATGTCAAACAGGAAATTAGAGCTGTCTCCCTCGACATATCACGTGCCTTTGATATGGTCTGGCACCCCGCTCTGCTCACCAAACTCTCCTCCTATGGTATCCATGGAAATCTCCACACATGGCTTGCGGACGTCCTCTCTGGTCGTAGTCAACATGTGGCCCTGAATGGGTTTTTCTCATCTCCCCTTCCTGTTCAGGCTGGAGTTCCCCAAGGCAGTGTTCTGGGCCATGTGCTTTTTCTGGTCTTCATCAATGATCTCTCTGACTCTCTGGAAAATCCTCTCTATCTCTTTGCTGATGACTCCACTCTCAGCTGCTCCATACCTCATCCCTCAGATCGGCAGTCTCCAGCCTCCTCACTCTCTGCAGACCTGTACAAAATGACAGACTGGTCAAACAAGTGGGACATGTCTTTCAATCCTGACAAATCTCACACTCTCACTATGTCTCTCCGAAAAGAACGAATGGTCAACCCTCCCATCTACTTTCTCAACAATCCTCTCCAAGAAATTCTGTCACTCAAGCTCTTGGGTCTCACTATCTGCCATGATCTTTCCTGGGAAAACAACATTTCCAAGCTGGCCTCCAAAGCCAGTCGCCGACTGGGCATCCTCCATCGTGCCAAGTCCTTTCTTGGCACAGCTGAGCTCCTCACCACGTACAAGGCTTTCATCCGCAGCTCAATGGAATTCTGTTCTCCCTTCTGGGCTGGTGCTCCTGCCTCACACCTAGCTCGGCTTCACGCTGTTGAAACCAAAGCTTTCAGAATCATTGGAATCTCCCACGATGAAGCTAACTCCGAGGGCCTCTCATTTACTCACCACAGGCAGTTTGGTGGTCTTTTCTGTCTTACCGACTCTTCTCCGGCCTTGGATCTGCCAGTAACCCTCTTCTTGTGAAACTGCCAAAATCAAGACTCTATTCACCTTCACTCTTTCATTCCTCTTTTCTCCCGCCTCTGGAACAAACTCCCTCACTCTCTTCAATCCCACTCCTCCCTCCATGTCTTTAAAACAGCTGTTCACCACCATCTCTTATCTTCCCCCATCCAAAACCTTGATCTTTTCTACCCCCGCTAATTTCACCCCAGATCCACCTTGTTTGAAATACCAACTTCTGTCCTGGAAGTCCTTGGTGTCCTTGTGTTTTATACTTCTCCAACCCCCCCCCCCCCACCCCTTCCCACGCCTCCTCCCCCCAAGCCCTCTCCCTCCCACAGATCTCCCGATGTCCCTGCTCTCAAATGTTGTGTTTGTGTGCTTCCCCTTCTCTCCCCATCTTGTCTACTGCTCCCCTTATTATATACTTTGTTTGTTTGTCTGTTTGATTTGTTTGTGTGATAAATGTTAGCTCTTTCACCAGCCTCGTTTCTGTATTACAAAAAAAACAAAAAAACAAAAAAACGAATGATTTACATTAACAAAAGGAAGCACGTACCAGCACATGAATGATTTAATTAACAAAAGGAAGCAAGCACCAGCACATGAATTATTTACAATAACAAAAGGAAGCAAGTACCAGCACATTAATTATTTACATTTTTTTTTTTTTTTTTTTTTTTTTGTTGTATACAAGATCGAGGCTCGTGAAAGAGCGAACATTAATCACACAGAAAGACAAACAGACACACAAAACAAATAACATCGGGAGCGGTAGACAAGATGGGGAGAGAGGGGGAAGGACACAAACACAACATTTGAGAGCAGGGACCGAGAGACATGGAGACATCGAGAGAACTGTGGGAGGGAGAGGGCTTTGGGGGGAGGCATGGGAAGGGGGGGGGGGGGTGGGAGAGGTATAAAACATATGGACACTGCCAAGACTTCCAGGAAAGAAGTTGGAATTTCAAACAAGGTGGATCTGGGGTGAATTAGTGGGGGTAGAAAAGATCAAGGTTTTGGATGGGGGAAGATAAGAGATGGTGGTGAACAGCTGTTTTGAAGACCTGGAGGGAGGAGTGTGATTGAAGTGAGTGTGGGAGTTTGTTCCAGAGGCGGGAGAAAAGAGGAATGAAAGAGTGAAGGTGAGCAGAGAGCCGAGATTTCGGCAGTTTAACCATCAGAGGGTGGCTGGCAGATCTTGTGCGACCTGTAGGAGAATGTAAATAATTCATGTGCTGGTACTTGCTTCCTTTTGTTAATGTAAATCATTCATGTGCTGGTACTTGCTTCCTACATTAACAAAAAGCGGCAAGTACCAGCACAGGAATGATTTACATTAACAAAAAGAGGCAAGTACCAGCACATGAATGATTTACAATAACAAAAGGAAGCAAGTACCAGCACAGGAATCATTTACATAAACAAAAGGAAGCAAGTACCAGCACATGAATTATTTACATTAACAAAAGGAAGCAAGTACCAGCACATGAATTATTTACAATAACAAAAGGAAGCAAGTACCAGCACATTAATTCTTTACATTAACAAAAGGAAGCAAGTACCAGCACATGAATTATTTACAATAACAAAACGAAGCAAGTACCAGCACATGAATGATTTTCATTAACAAAAAGAGGCAAGCACCAGCACAGGAATGATTTACGTTAACAAAAGGAAGCAAGTACCAGCACAGGAATGATTTGCAATAACAAAAGGAAGCAAGTACCAGCACATGAATTATTTACATTAACAAAAGGAAGCAAGTACCAGCACATGAATTATTTACAATAACAAAAGGAAGCAACTACCAGCACATGAATGATTTACATTAACAAAAAGAGGCAAGTACCAGCACATGAATTATTTACAATAACAAAAGGAAGCAAGTACCAGCACATGAATGATTTACATTAACAAAAGAAGCAATTAGCAGCACATGAATTATTTACAATAACAAAAGGAAGCAACTACCAGCACATGAATGATTTACATTAACAAAAGAAGCAAGTACCAGCACATGAATTATTTACAATAACAAAAGGAAGCAACTACCAGCACATGAATGATTTACATTAACAAAAGAAGCAAGTACCAGCACATGAATTATTTACAATAACAAAAGGAAGCAACTACCAGCACATGAATGATTTACATTAACAAAAAGAGGCAAGTACCAGCACATGAATTATTTACATTAACAAAAGGAAGCAAGTACCAGCACATGAATTATTTACATTAACAAAAGAAGCAATTAGCAGCACATGAATTATTTACAATAACAAAAGGAAGCAACTACCAGCACATGAATGATTTACATTAACAAAAGGAAGCAAGTACCAGCACATGAATGATTTACATTAACAAAAGGAAGCAAGTACCAGCACATGAATGATTTACATTAACAAAAGGAACTAAGTACCAGCACATGAATGATTTACATTAACAAAAGGAAGCAAGTACCAGCACATGAATGATTTACATTAACAAAAGGAAGCAAGTACCAGCACATGAATGATTTACATTAACAAAAGGAAGCAAGTACCAGCACATGAATGATTTACATTAACAAAAGGAAGCAAGTACCAGTACATGAATCATTTACATTAACAAAAGGAAGCAAGTACCAGCACATGAATGATTTACATTAACAAAAGGAAGCAAGTACCAGTACATGAATCATTTACATTAACAAAAGGAAGCAAGTACCAGCACATGAATTATTTACAATAACAAAAGGAAGCAACTACCAGCACATGAATGATTTACATTAACAAAAGGAAGCAAGTACCAGCACATGAATGATTTACATTAACAAAAGGAAGCAAGTACCAGCACATGAATTATTTACATTAACAAAAGGAAGCAAGTACCAGCACATGAATCATTTACATTAACAAAAGGAAGCAAGTACCAGCACATGAATTATTTACAATAACAAAAGAAAGCAAGTACCACCACAGGAATGATTTACAATAACAAAAGAAAGCAAGTCTTTAGTTTGGTCACAAAAAGAAGACCATGTTCAGACAGTCTTCAACATGGTCTCAAAATCAAGACCATGCTCAAACAGTCTTCACTGTGGTCACAAAAACAAGACCATGTTCAGACAGTCTTCAGTATGGTCACAAAAGCAAGACCATGTTCAGACAGTCTTCACGATGGTCTCAAAAACAAGAACATGTTCAGACAGTCTTCACTGTAGTTACAAAAACAAGACCATGTTCAGACAGTCTTCAGTATGGTCACAAAAGCAAGACCATGTTCAGACAGTCTTCAATATGGTCACAAAAACAAGACCATGTTCAGACAGTCTTCAGTATGGTCACAAAAGCAAGACCATGTTCAGACAGTCTTCACTATGGTCACAAAAACAAGACCATGTTCAGACAGTCTTCAGTATGGTCACAAAAGCAAGACCATGTTCAGACAGTCTTCAATATGGTCACAAAAACAAGACCATGTTCAGACAGTCTTCAGTATGGTCACAAAAGCAAGACCATGTTCAGACAGTCTTCACTATGGTCACAAAAACAAGACCATGTTCAGACAGTCTTCACTGTAGTTACAAAAACAAGACCATGTTCAGACAGTCTTCAGTATGGTCACAAAAGCAAGACCATGTTCAGACAGTCTTCAATATGGTCACAAAAACAAGACCATGTTCAGACAGTCTTCAGTATGGTCACAAAAGCAAGACCATGCTCAAACAGTCTTCACTGTGGTCACAAAAACAAGACCATGTTCAGACAGTCTTCAGTATGGTCACAAAAGCAAGACCATGTTCAGACAGTCTTCACTATGGTCTCAAAAACAAGACCATGTTCAGACAGTCTTCACTATATTCAAAAAAACAAGACCATGTTGAGACAGTCTTCATTATAGTCACAAAAACAAGACCATGTTCAGACAGTCTTCAGTATGGTCACAAAAGCAAGACCATGTTCAGACAGTCTTCACTATAGTCACAAAAACAAGACCATGTTCAGACAGTCTTCACTATGGTCAAAAAAACAAGACCATGTTCAGACAGTCTTCACTATGGTCAAAAAAACAAGACCATGTTCAGACAGTCTTCAATATGGTCTCAAAAACAAGACCATGTTCAGACAGTCTTCAATATGGTCACAAAAACAGGACCAGGTTCAGACAGTCTGGAGCTTGATGAGACACTAGCCTCCATTTTAAAAGTAGAGTTTGCTCGCCCAGACCAACAGCAGCCACGTCAAACATTGAAGCGATCACAGATTCTACTGAGAGCAGCAAAGAAATTGACATGAGAGTTCGACAAAGAACATTCCTGAAAATTTGGTCAAGTTAATTCATACCCGAGCTGGTAGATGTTCAATATACATGTATATTGACACTAGTTCAGCTGATGTACCGCTGGTATATACACAACTGGTATTGAAACAGTGGAACAATTTCCCTTCAGTCTTTTTCCATTGAAATTTATACTCAAGAAATGCATCGGATGCATTTCAGAATATCTGAGCACCTCGAGTGGCTGGGGGCCCAATAAGTGCCTGGGAGGCCTAAGGAGTGGCTGGGGGGCCCAAGGAGGGGCCGGGAGCCCAATGAGTGCCTGGGGGGCCCAAGGAGTGGCTGGGGGGCCCAAGGAGTGGCCGGGGGGCCCAAAGAATGGCCGGGGGCCCAAGGAGTGTCTGGGGGCCCAAGGAGTGCCCGTGGGGCCCAAAGAGTGGCGGGGGGGCCCAAAGAGTGGCTGGGGGGCCAAGGAGTGGCTGGGGGGCCCAAAGAGTGGCTGGGGGGCCCAAGGAGTGGCTTGGGGCCTCAAGGAGTGGCTGGGGGGCCCAAGGAGTGGCCGGGGGGCCCAAGGAGTGGCGGGGGCCCAAGGATTGGCGGGGGGCCCAAAGAGTGGCCGGGGGGGGCAATGAGTGGTGGCGGGCCCAGGGAGTAGCGGGGGGCCCTA
Source organism: Myxine glutinosa (assembly GCF_964187855.1). Taxonomy (NCBI): domain Eukaryota; kingdom Metazoa; phylum Chordata; class Myxini; order Myxiniformes; family Myxinidae; genus Myxine; species Myxine glutinosa. The sequence continues at coordinate 9,547,525 of NC_136268.1, forward strand.
GGAGTGACCGAGATCCCCGGCCTGATGTCTTTTTGCTGAGCAAAAGAGTTTTCTTTTTCAGAACTTGGAAGCTCTTATGAATCTATTCTTCACCTGAAGTTCTCTCTGATTTGATTGGTCATTCCTATGGAAGGCCACCCCTCACAAAAAGTTTCGCAGGTGGATACCCACATACCTAGTGGAGGCCTGGTGATAGTACCTGTTGTGGTGTAGTGTATGTATGATAGGCTGAATGGCCTGCTCCTCCAGCAAAGTTCTTTGTTGTTCTTCTTTGTCATTATTTCTTGTTGTTATTCCTTGTTATTCCTTGTCGTTATACCTCCTTGTTATTCCACATTATACACTGTGTGGTGTAAACTGGTTAGCCGTCGCCATTTTTGTTCAGCCACACAACATCCGTGTTCGCCCTGAACGTTTTAATGGAAATAACTTTGTAATCAGTGACCACCCAAACCTAACAATGTGTTTACCTATTGCGACAGGAAGTCTTCTCCCACTATGTGGCTCAGAATTAGGAGCTTAAGCTAGGTGTGTATTTAGGTCGCACTGTGGGGTGCGCCATCTCTGGAGGTCGGAGTGACCTAGTTTCCACAGCTCTGCTATGTTGATGGTGAAGTGAAGTTTGACGATCATTCTGATTCTTTCTTTGTACTTACAGACCATAGACGTACCTGCCACTCACCTCTGGTATAACTGTATACCTGGCTGCTGCTGATCGAGGCTCTTCAAAATCATCCTCTTCACCGCTTGGTTGTTCGATCCTCATCGTTGTTCGTTGTTCCTTTTCCACAAATTATTTTCCATCTCCTTCCGACATCACCGCAGGGATTCCTGAATCTTCCATTTCCACATTTTCAGCATCAATTGTGCTTCGTTTCCGTCTGATATCAGATTCTTCATCTGACGACTTACCAGAGGTTCGTGAGGAATCGTGCACCTTGGTCCTCATCCTCATCTCACTCTTCGTCTTCTTACCTTTGTAATTCCGCTGTTTGTTATTTTGGCTGACCTGTTGACTTTGACTCGTCATGATCATCTCCACCTTCGGATGACGTTATCGTCACCATTGCCTTATATTCTCGAGATGAGCAGTGAAGGATGCTGGCACAACCTGCCTTGTGGAGGACCTGATGGTTTGTGGAGGACCACAACCTTGTGGAGGACCACAACCTGCCTTGTGGAGGACCACAACCTTGTGGAGGACCACAACCTGCCTTGTGGAGGACCACAACCTTGTGGAGGACCTGATGATTTGTCGAGGACCACAACCTGCCTTGTGGAGGACCTGATGGTTTGTGGAGGACCACAACCTTGTGGAGGACCACAACCTGCCTTGTGGAGGACCCTGATGGTTTGTGGAGGACCACAACCTTGTGGAAGACCACAACCTGCCTTGTGGAGGACCTGATGGTTCCAGACAGGACAAGAATTGGTTCCACAAGTAGGAAGGACTTCAAGAGGTATAAAATAGGACAATGGCTTTCAAGGTTTTGTTCTTAATTACTCAAACTTGGCCTTCATTTTCATTCAGCTCCTGTTCATCTCTGCCGACTTGGAAGCTCCACAATATGGGAGAGGGATGGGTGTAGGGGAAGAGTCAAAAGGTTTCACAGTCCCAATAACACCAGGAACCCCACTGGACAATGTTTCACACTGCAGGCTGGAAACTATAAACAAGACCAACAAATGTTGGAACATCTAGGACTATATTGTGGCGGGCACAACGGTCAATAATTCCGCGCACCAGTGGGTGGCATGAGCATCCGGGCATGGAACTGAAATACATGCCCCGCCTTTCGGCCGTTCGGCTACACCCGGGGGCAAGGCGTGGCCTCGGGACATATATGTGGGCTCTAAGGTCGAGCCCGCCCAGTGCTGATGTGCGAGCTTGTATTAAAGTGCTTTCGTTTGTATCCACGCGTTGTGGCCTACCTTTCTGGCAATCGAGTCGTGTGTGCACAGCACCACACTGGTGACCCCGACTGGTTCAGCCGTTGCTGACCCCCGAACGCACCATGGCTATCAACGCTGTCGCCATCAAACTCCCAGAGTTCTGGGAAGCGCAAGCCGACGCTTGGTTTGTGCAAGCCGAAGCTCAATTCCAACTCAGGGGCATCACGGCGGACGAGACCCAGTACTACCACGTGGTCGCCGCCCTCGGGCCCGCCACTGCCGCCCGCGTCGTGTCCATCCTTCGGCGCCCGCCGGGCGACCACAAGTACGAGGCGCTCAAACGTCTCCTCCTCGCCACGTTCGGGCTCACGGAGGTCGAACGCGCCGACCGCCTCCTGGACCTTCCCGTCCTCGGCGACACACGACCATCCGTCCGGATGGATTTCATGCTGTCCCTGCTCGGAGACCGGCCCCCGGATTTCTTGTTCCGCGCACTTTTCCTCTGCCAGCTACCTGTACCGGTGCGCCTCGCGCTGGCCGGGTCCAAAATCATGGAACCCCGCGCCCTGGCCGGAGAGGCCGACAAATTTTCCGTGGCCTGCGACACGCAGTCGGTTTATGGTGCTGCCGTAGTGGATCCCGGTGCGGAGGCTACAGCGCCCCCGGCTTCCCTCGTGGCCGCTGCTACGCCCCGTCCACTACCGCCGCCGCCACCACCACCGCCGCCGGCATGGCCGACGCGGCCGCCACCGCCGCAAACCTGGTGCTACTATCACGCCAGGTTCGGCCGCAAGGCTAGAACGTGCCGCCCGCCGTGTTCTTTTGATGGGTCGGGAAACGACCGGGCCGGCGCTCACTTGTGGCCATGAGCGTCGGCCATTCCGGCAGCCTCCTGTTCATCATGGACACCTCGTCTGGTTGTCGTTTTCTATGCAACACGGGAGCGCAGGTAAGCGTCCTCCCTGCCTCCACGTCCGACAAGCAAGCCGCGGGCTGGGGCCCCGCTTTGCTTGCCGCCAACGGAACACCCATCCGCACATTCGGGAAGCATTGCCTCTCACTGCGGTTCAGAGGGCAGCGTTTCCAATGGTCGTTCATCACCGCCAGCGTGCCAATGGCCCTGCTCGGTGCGGACTTCCTTTGTGCGCATGGGCTGTTGGTGGACGTTAAGCATCGACGTCTCATCTAGGCCGAAACCTTCAGCTCGCTCGCTTGTTTGCTGAGCGGCTCGTTGAGCAGCTCACTGAGCGGCTCACCGAGCGACTTGCCAAGTGGCTTGCTGAATGGTTCCGTCCCGGCGAGATTAGTTTGTACGCTTCCGGCAGCGGACGAGTTTACCCACCTCCTCGCCAGTTTCCCGGCACTCACGCGGCCCACCTTTTCAGCGGTGGCCGTCAAGCACGGGGTGGAGCACCATATCCCCACTGTCGGCCCACCGGTCTACGCCCGGGCGCGCCGCCTCGACCCCACGAAGCTCGCCATGGAGAAAGCGGAGTTCGCCACGCTGGAATGGCTGGGTATCGTACGGCGCTACAACAGCGCTTGGGCCCCTCCTCTGCACATTGTGCCAAAGCCCGGCGGCGGATGGCGGCCGTGCGGTGACTACCGCCGGCTCAAACATGCCACCACCCCCGACCCCTACCCAGTCCCGCATATCCAAGACTTTTCTGCCCGCTTGGCAAACACGACCGTGTTCTCCAAGGTGGACCTCATCCGGGGCTACCACCAGGTCCCCGTACAACCGGACGATGTCCCAAAGACGGCCGTCATCACCCCTTTCGGCCTCTTTGAGTTCCTGTGGATGCCTTTTGGGTTGAAGAATGCAGCCCAGGCGTTCCAGCGGCTCATGGACAGCATCTTGCGCGACTTACCTTTCATCTACGTCTACCTGGACGACATCCTAGTCGCGAGCGAGTCCCGGGAGGAGCACCTGCTCCACCTCCGCATGCTCTTCGAACGCCTGGGCCAGCATGGCCTGATCATCAACCCCGCGAAGTGCCGTTTCGGCATCACTGCCATCGACTTCTTGGGGCACCGCATCACCAGGCACGGGGCCATCCCTTTACCGGCCAAGGTGGAGGCCGTCAGGAGTTTCCCACGCCCCCGCACGATCAAGGGGCTCCAGGAATTCCTGGGCATGGTCAATTTTTACCACCGCTTCGTGCCCCGCGTCGCCCAGCTCCTGCGCCCCCTGCATGAGGCCCTCCATGGAAAGCCGGGCAAAGGTGACATCGCCTGGTCGGAGCCGATGGCCGTGGCGTTTGCGGGCGCAAAGCTGGCCTTGGCAAACGCCACCATGCTGGCGCACCCGGCGCCCGATGCACCAATCGCCCTCACCACTGACGCGTCGGACTACGCGGTGGGCGCGGTGCACGAGCAGTGGGTGCGGTGCTTGGCAGCCGCTGGCGTTTTTTAGCCGGCAGCTTCGCCCGCACGAACGCCGCTACAGCACCTTCGACCGCGAGCTGCTCGGGCTCCACCTGGCGGTCCGACACTTCCGCCATCTGCTCGAGGGCTGCGCGTTCACGGCTTTCGTCGACCACAAGCCCCTTGTGTTCGCGATGGCCAAGGTCGCCGAACCATGGTCGGCCCGGCAGCAACGTCACCTTTCTGCCGTGTCCAAGTACACGACGGACATCCGTCACATCGTGGGTAAAGACAACCCAGTGGCGGATTGCCTTTCCCGGTCCTTCGCACATGCAGTCCACCTCGGGATCGACTATGCCCGGATGGCGGAGGACCAGACCACCGACCCCGACGTCCAGGCCTTGCGGACCACCGTCACGGGACTCCGCGTCACCGAGGTGCCGTTCGACATCGCGGGCACGGCCCTCTTGTGCGACGTCTCGCTCGGCCGGCCTCGCCCCATCGTGCCCGCTGGCTGGCAGCGCCCGGTTTTCGACGCCATCCACGGCCTGTCCCACCCGGGCACGAATGCCTCCCAGAAACTCGTCACGGCGAAGTTCGTCTGGCATGGCCTTAGGAAGAACGTCCGTGACTGGGCCAGGACGTGCCTCGCGTGCCAGCGCGCAAAGGTCCACCGCCACACCCAGGCCCCGTTGGCCCCGTTTACGGTGCCCGAGCGTCGGTTCGACCACGTCCACGTCGACTTGGTGGGACCTCTGCCCCCCTCGCGGGGGTTCACCCACCTCCTCACCATGGTGGACCGCACCACCCGGTGGCCGGAGGCCGTGCCATTGGTGGCGACGACTGCGGCTGACGTCGCGCAAGCCTTCATCGCCACGTGGGTTGCCCGGTTCGGTGCCCCCTTGGACATCTCGTCTGACCGCAGCCCCCAGTTCACCTCGGGGCTCTGGGGAGCGGTGGCGCAAGGGCTCGGCATCAAACTGCACCGCACCACGGCCTACCACCCCCAGGCCAACGGCCTGTGCGAGCGCTTTCATCGCTCGATGAAGGCCGCGCTCCGGGCCAGCCTCCGCGACGGCAGCTGGGCTGACAGGCTCCCCTGGGTCTTGCTGGGCCTCAGGACGGCGCCCAAGGACGACCTGCTTGCGTCCTCGGCGGAGCTGGTCTTCGGACAACCGCTCCGGGTGCCGGGCGAATTTATCCCCGACTCCACGGCTCCTTGGTCCACGGCGCAGCAGCGCTCCACCCTGCAGGAGACCGGCAGGAGGTTCGCCCCGGTGCCGACGGCACACCACGGTTGCCCGTCCTCCACGTCGCCCCGGAGCTTCGCACGGCGGAGTACGTTTTTGTTCAGCACAACGCTCACCGGGCACCGCTGCGGCCCCCGTACGACGGGCCCTTCCGCGTGCTGGAGACCAGGGACAAACATTTCACGGTGGACATCGGCGGTGCCCCGGATTGTAACTCCGTGGACCGCCTCAAGCCGGCCCACCTCGATCTGGACCCCCCCCCCCCGCAAGCAGCTCTGCCTCCGCGTCGAGGCCGCCCCCCGGCACCCCCCGGCCGCCCCCCGGCGGTGAGGCCCCCGGCACCCCCCAGCCCGCTACCCCCCAGCCCTGCACCCATCGCCAGGGGGCGTTTCGGCCGGGTCATCCGGCTTCCCCGCAAACTCACCCTTCAGGTGCGCGGAATTCTGGGGGGGGGGGGGGGGCGCGTGTGGCGGGCACAAGGGGCAATAATTCTGCGCACCAGTGGGTGGCGCGAGCGTCCAGGCGGGGAACGAAAGCACATGCCCCGCCCTTCGACCGATCGGCCACGCCCGGGGACTAGGCGTGGCCTCGGGATATATATGCGGGCTCTTAGCTCGAGGCTCGAGCCCGCCCAGTGTTGAAGTGCGAGCTTGTATTAAAGTGCTTTCGTTTGCATCCACGCGTTGTGGCCTACCTTTCTGGCAATCGAGTCGTGTGTGCACAGCACCACAATATATATATATATATATATATATATATATATATATATATATATATATATATATATATATATACATATATATATACATACATACATACATACATACATACATACATACATACATATATATATATATATATATATATATATATATATATATATATATATATATATATATATATATATAAAACACAGTTTGTGTGTGTGTGTGTGTGTAATGTTACCGATAGACTCCTAAACGGAGAGGCTTACGTGCTTGATAGTTGACATAGACATGGCCATTGAGCGTGGGAGGAACATGGCCGAACTCAAAATATTTGACGATCCATATTTTTTATTCATATTTACCTCAGCGCATTTCAGCGAAGTACCTGCTAATCTCAGCCAGTTCCAGAGCAGCTCGCTGATTTGCTCAGAGCGATCACGTCATGTTCCATTCCCGCCGCCAGACTGATTCGCTCAGAGCGATCACGTGATGTTCCATCCCGTCACCAGTCACTTCACCTTTTATGCGATCGTGTTTGGTATCGATTTTTTTGCGATATGAATGAAATGTCTTTGAAACAGCTGTGAAACGTCTTTCCACAACCCTTCCGTAACCGATTGGAGCAGTTTCTTGCCGCACAAAACGAGATCCGCGAAGCGAGTTGGTCGAGTATTGCTGACCAAGATGGCGACACGGCGGCTTCACTTTTCACGGAGTATGAGCGTTCTATATATATCTTCAATTCAGTGCGCCCGTGATTTGTGGCATAGACATGACCATTGGGCCTTCACGGTGTAATTTGTGCGAGGCTTTTGTCCGAGTGAGCTTGAGTCGAGAGGGCGAATGTACGGGTTGGGAATGTACGGGTCTCCCTTCCCCCGCCCGGCAATGCCGGTACTGGAGGACGTCACAGGATCGGTGAGTCTCCAAAATCCGCTTCGTGCTGTTGCGAATATGCATGCGTGCTGTTGCGGCAATGCCGGGTACTTCTGCCGGGTCCCCCCTACCCCTCCCCCCTTCCCCTCCCTCCCCCTCCCCCTCCCACCCCCTTCCCTCTCCCCCTCCCCCTCCCACCCCCTCTCCCTCCAACCCCCTCCCACCCCCTCCCCCTCCCCCTCCCATCCCTCACCCTCCCCATACCCGCTCTTCCTCTCCCCTTCCCCCTCCCCCTCCCCCCTTCCCCCTCCCTCCTCCCCCCTTCCCCCTCCCTCCTCCCCCCTTCCTCTTCCCCTCCCCCTCCCCCTTCCCCTCCCCCTTCCCCCTCCCCTCCCCCATCCCCCCTCCCCTCCCCCTCCCTCCCTCCCCCTTCCCCCCTCCCCTCCCCTTCCCCCCTCCCCCTCCCTCCCTCCCCCTTCCCCCTCCCCTCCCCCTCCCACCGCCCCTCCCCCTCCCTCCCCCGTTCCCCTCCCCTCCCCTCCCCCGCCCAGCAATGCCGGGTACTTCTGCCGGGTCCCCCTCCCCCTCCCTCCCCCTCCCCCTCCCCCTCCCACCCCCTTCCCCCCTCCCCCCTGCCCCCTCCCCCCTCCCACCCCCTTCCCCCCTCCCACCCCTTCCCCCCTCCCCCTTCCCCCCTCCCCCTTCCCCTCCCCCCTCTCCCCTCCCATCCCTCACCCTCCCCATCCCCCCCTCTTCTCCCCTCCCCCCCCGTTCCCCTCCCATCCCCTCCCCTCCCCTCCCCCCGTTCCCCGCCCG